>NC_053495.1:157312985-157425485 GCF_905171775.1 Rana temporaria | reverse complement strand
TTTACATTTACTAGCCCCCTGGATTGGTATCAGGATAAGCCTGCACCCCGTGTTCTGGGTCACAGGGGTATACATTCACCTCCTACTTTGAGCAGAGCCAAAAGCAATATAACAGATTTTTTTATATTGTATGAAAAGAAAGGGGGAGGGGGGTGCAGTAATATAAAGGTTTAAAAAATCAAAGGTGCCTCTAATGCCCCGTACACACGATCTGACTTTCATTGGAAATTCCAAGGAATTCCGTCAGATTTTAGATGGAGAACATGTTCTCTTTTACTCCGATGGAATTCCATTGGAATTTTGATGTGATTTTGGCCAGTCAAAAGTCTGACCGTGTGTACGGGGCATTGGAGTCCATCTGATCTTTGGTACAGTGCAGAGTTTGGATCACTTAAAGCCCATCTTCAGGTTTCCTGTCACATTAAATGGTTTGTTTGGACCAGGCTGGTCTTCATTAACTATGTATAGACTGTATGTAGCTTCAGCTACAATACAGTACACACTACTGAGTATCCAGCTATGACAGGGACTTCCCGCCTCACCCCCGAAACAAAAAAAAGTTGGTCTGAGAGGAACTCAGCCATTCATAGGCAGCTTTGTATTCTGTGAATGAATGAATACAAACCTTTCCCTTGCTGAGGCAGGCTGATGAAGTCAAGCAGTGTTGGATAACGAGCCATCAGTGGGGCTTGTGCAAAATGGCACATGCACTAATTTTTGCAATGCAACACACAAAGCATGTAATACAGTGCAATGTACAGTATATTTGCATTAGGTGCAAATATTAATGGAAGGCAGTACACCTAGTGTGTTTGCTATGTATTGGAGTATTGCAAGTTGAAACTTGAATTATAACACACATTACCTTATGCACTATGGTGTGAATAAGCCATCTCAATTATTCTAAACCATTGCAAGTCAAGAAATATAGGTAAATGCTGCAGATTTTATGTGCTAGAGCTAGAAAAACATGAGTCTGTATAACCTTTGTGTTTACAGACTGAACACCAGTCCAATTTGTAGTGCTTAGTATAAGCCGGTCAGGGTTAAACCAGGCATGGCATCTAATGCTTTGCAGGCACTTGCTTTTCGTTTAGAGGCAATGTTTTGTCTACCATGTTATCATATAGCCACTTGTATGAGGGCACTTCTATATTTTTTGTCAGGAGGTAATGTCTGTATGGCATAGTTAAAAGGAAATAATAATAAAACTGAAATAACAGTAGAAATCCCAAATATATATGCTAACTAAATCGAATATCACAAAGAATAACCGTGATAAGGAAAGTAATTCTAATGAAATTGATTACACTGGGTGATACATATTGAAATTCGGTGTAAGACAAAATAGGAATTCCGTTGATATGCCCAGTTTGATAGCTGGCAGGTAAGACATCAGTCAAATATACATTTAACATTTTATTGAGATATACGAAAAATGTAAATGTGGGTTGTGATTCAAACCCCCATCCCCTTATCTTTGCTGACTAGTCCACATGTGACCACAATATCACAAATTCTCCTCAAATGTGGCTTGTTATAGGAGGGTTACAATGAAAAGGCCACTTGCAATCATGACTGAGCTTTGCCAAAACGCTCCTTGAAGATTCTGAGGCCACGTGGAAATGGTTATATGTCTGGCATAAATCCAATACAATTCACCATCCAAATAACACCATTCCCACAGTAAAGCATGCAGGTGGCAATATGCTGTTATGGGGGGGTTTCTCCGCAGCAGGGACTGGTCAGGATAGAAGGAAAAATGGGTGGGGCAAAATGCCGTCAAATTCTTGCGTAAAATCTGCTGCTCTCTGCTAGAAAGTTTTCAATGAGAAGGTTTACCTTCCAACATGACAATGACCCAAAGCACACCGCAAAAATGACCATGCAATGGTTGAAGGAGAAAAGGGTGAATGTCCTTGCATGGCCTAGTCAGAGCCCATTAAACCCCATTGAAAATCTGTGGAATGACTTGAAGACTGCAGTTCACAAACTGTCACCATCAAATTTAACTAAACTTGGGCAGTTTTGCAAATATTGCGACTATTAACCATTCCAGCAAGTGCCAAAGGTGAGGATTTCGGCACCTCTAGCACTGAATAAATGTAATGGTGCTGGAGGGTCTATTGACGGTGGCTGCAGGGGGGCGGGGCTTATTGTTGCGGGGGGGGGTCTATTGATGCTAAAATTGATCTATTGTTACTAGGGGGGCTGTATTTTGTTGCTCTGGGTTTATTGTTGCAAGGAGGTCTATGTTCTAAAGAAACTATTGTTGCTGGGGGAGGGGATCTATTTTTGCTGATTGGGATCTGTTGCTGGCTGCTGGAGATTTTTCACTCCTTTCTTTTTATCATTAACACATTCCATGCAAATTTATTTAGCACCAAAAAATACTTGGTTCTGTATTTTCTGAAAAGGGGCAGTACTGAGAGATGGAACCAAGGGACGATACTCAGGGGTGGGTAGGGGACAGAGACAAAGGGTGACTCAGAAAGGGGGATTACTTGCACCTATTCACTTGCCATGTTCTTATGTTGTAGAAAATGGTAATGTCCATTTGGATCACCTTACATTGGTTGGTTCACATAAGGTCATGAACACAAATACAGTGTTTAGTATGCCAGCATGACTAGACCGTGCATGCCTGTGGCCACCTTACATGTAGGGGTAATGTTATGCCGCGTACACACAATCGGATTTTCACCAAGGTTTCAACCTCATCCAAGGTTTTTCCGACGGAATTCCGCTCAAGATTGGCTTGCATACACACGGTCACACAAGTTCTCTGAACTTTCGTCCGTCAAGAACGGATAACGTACAACACTACAACGAGCCGAGAAAATTAAGTTCAATGCTTCCGAGCATGCGTCGCATTGTTCTCCGAGCATGCATCGGAATTTTGTGTGTGGCAATTGCTACAGACGATCGGATTTTCCGATAGGAATTTTTTCCGTCTGAAAACTTGAAAACCAGTTCTCAATCTTTTGTTGGTCGGAAATTCCGACAGCAAAAGTCCGATGGAGCATACATACAAAAGCTCACTTTAGACTTTTGCTGACGGAATTTCCGGTCGTGTGTACGGGGCAAAAGTCTCTCCTGTTACTTATGAGGCCAGTGTGTGGGATAGACGTCTAAAGAAAAAGATTTGTAGGTAGATTCAGTAAGTTAGGCCGGCTTATCAGTGGATAAGCCGACCTAACTCAGAATCTACGCTGACTTATGTTTAAGCGTATGCTCAAACAGAGATACTCTTAAACATATCTAAGATATGATGGCTTGCGCCGTCCTATCTTAGATTGCAATATTTCGGATGGCCGCTAGGTGGCGCTTCCATTGCGGTCGGCGTAGAATATGTAAATGAGTAGATACGCCGATTCATGAAAGTACGCCCGGCCGACGCAGTACTTTTACGCTGTTTACGTAAGAGATAGGCCACGTAAAGTTAGAGCTGGGCCCTAGTTGGAATAGTAATGTTAAGTATGGCCGCCGTTCCCGCGTCGAAATTCAAATTTTTTACGTCGTTGAGTCGTCCGTGAATCGGGATTTACGTCCACGTCGAAATCAATAGGCCCGTGCGGCGTACTTAGCCGCAATGCACACTGGGAAATGTAGGCGCCCGGCACATGCGCAGTTCGCAAAGAACGTAAAAAACGTAAGGTCAAGCCCCATTAACATACAACACGCCCCCCTCAAACATATTTGAATTAGGCGCCCTTACGCCCGCCGATTTAGGCTACGCCGCCGTAACTTAGCAGGTAAGTACATTGTGAATCATGTACTTGCCTGGCTAACTTACGGCGGCGTAGCTTAAATTCCTTAAGCTACGCCGCCGCAAAGTTGAGCAAATGTACCTGAATCTAGCTACTTGTTCTTTGGATCGCCCATTCCTAGTTATCTCAGATAACCGTTGTAGAATGTAATTGTTAAGGTAAGATATTACTTCTATAGACCATACTGCGTGTAGCAGTCTATTCTATGATCTCATGCTACTTTATGTAATTCTCCAACTCGATTTGTTTCTTGGGAATGGGAGATTCTTGTATTTTATTTTTCTCTTGGAGGGAATGATAGAATTGCTGGTCTTGTGGTTTCTGGAAAAATTGACATAATGTCATTAGAGATGGATGAAAAGCTGAATTCCTTTTTGAAATTGAACTACTTACACATTTATTATAGAAGAAAATTAAATATCCACAATTTTTTTTGTTTTACTAAAATGGATTTGTCTACTAAAATGTTTTTTGTTAAAGTAACAAAAGGGAGATAAAGCAGTTCTTCAAAGAGAAGTGTCTTCAAAAACTTTTGCTTAAAAGTATTTAGTTTTCATAGAGGAAAAAAATATTGGCAACATATAAGTGTGTGTGTGTGTGTGTGTGTGTGTGTGTATATTTAAGGAGTAAAACAAATTATACAGCCCTGATGTTAATCTAAAATACCTTTTTTGTAAGAAACCTTAAAGTATATTTAAAGCAAAAACGGTATCCTTTTTGTATAGCGTAAGAAAGGAAACCAGGTCTCGCTAACTGACCTCTCGCCTGTTTCTATTGAGTTGCTCCATCGATACCTGGACCGAATTGGATGTCACTTCCACATTAGAAAAAATTGTCATTGTCCCATAGAGGAAGTGGCTTTCTCTGTTTGGTGATTCTGCTACTGCCTATATTTTGCCAGTATCATGCCCTCTGTCATGAGCTGACCCAGAAGTTGAATGAAAAAAAAAAAATCGAACAAATTTCTCCATCCATGCTATACAGCACGAATGGACGAATCTCTTCCTGGTGGCTATTCTTCTTTTTTTTTTTTTTTTTTTTTAACAGCCAGCAACAGTGGCTGCTAATGATTGAATACAGCTGCTTTTCAGTCAACAATGTTCTGTCCTGCTACTTTGATATTTTGATCAAAAGATTTTGGGTGGGAGGATGGAGACCAGGTAACCCAGGGAGCGAATTATCAGAAACCAGCCAAAGTTGGCATGGCCAGCTTAGGGGTGTAACCTGACTTCTCGCGCAGCCTGGCCTTGTTTTTGAGGCTCATTCACACCATGTTCAGCGACATGTATTTTTTTTGCTGGTCACTGCAAGGGCAGATAGAAAATGGTGGCTTTCTGTGCCTTGTTCATAACACAACTGACATTCTTGCTTAAATTGTAAAGCAATGTGCTTAAAATGTATGCATTTTCAGTGCATTTTAATGTGCAGTATGGTGTTAAAGGTTTGACAATGAGCTGATGCTTCCCCCTCTTTATATACATGTTTTAGTTGCCTACTATCTTTGCAGGTGGTAAAGCTGGCAGGAAATTACTCTCGCAATTCACAAATAGATTTTAGATCCTTCCACTAAGGCTCCATTCACATTAGCGTGTTTCCAAAGTCGCACAATCTCCAGTGTGAATTGGATTCATTGAGTGTACAGTGGGAGCCAAGTCTTATCAAAGGTCACACCAAAGTAGTGCAGGCACCTTTTTAAAGTCACTGCGACCTTAAGTGGCACAAGAATGGGGTGTGACTTGTCATGTGACTTTGATGTCCAAATTTGCATGACAAATTGCACAAGTGTGAATGGAGCCCAACGGTTGGAGAAATATGGTTGGTTAATGGGAAATGGACTGGCAAAACTGTTAGAAATACCGGTATGTCCAATATAATGGGTGATCTCCTCCTCTGTAAAACTGTTCTCTGCCCATGGTATAGTAAACCACCTGAACCAAAACCTCCTCTGCTAATCCTGTCTTGTTTACCATTCTCCTTTAACTATGACAGTATTTTTTATCAAGAGGCAAAAATTGTAATTGATCCAGAAAATTTAGCTTTTCAGCTTTGGAGTGTGTTTAGGGGATGTTTTAAAGCAGAGTTCCACCCAGAAATTTGAACTTCCGCTTATCGGATTACCAGCCCCTCCCCCCCTGTCGGTGTCACATTTTGGCACTTTTCAGGGGGGAGCAGAAACTTGTCAAATCCAGGTATTTGCTCCCATTTCTGGGCTTAGATCGCTGCACTTTCTGTGGCGAACTACACCATGCCTGGCCAAACACACATACAGGTCCCAGGAGACAGCAGGGACCATTCAGAATGCGCAGTGCTACTTGTGCATGCACAGCAGGGAACCAGGAGTGAAGCCTTCACTTCACTTCAAGTCTTCACTTCCTGGTTCCCTTTCCAGGATTGGCGGCTGCACCTGTGAGTCGATCCGAAGATTGGCTTCGGGTGCCAACATTGCGGGCTCCCTGGACAGGTAAGTGTCCATGTATTAAAAGTCAGCAACTACAGCATTTGTAGCTGCTGATTTTTATTTATTTTCCACAGGCGGAACCCGGCTTTAAAGTGGAGGTTCACCCGGATATGACAATTTTTAACATTAGATTGATGCTCATTTTGTCTAGGGGAATCGGCTAGTTTTTTTAAAATCGAAGCAGTACTTGCCGTTTTAGAGCGATCTTCTCTGCCGCTTCCGGGTATGGGCTGCGGGACTGGGCGTTCCTCTTTTGATTGACAGTCTTCCGACAGGCTTTTGACGGTCGCATCCATCGCGTCACGATTTTCCCGAAAGTAGCTGAACGTCAGGTGCGCAGGCGCCGTGAAGAGCCGCACCGACGTTCGGCTTCTTTTGGCTACTCGTGACGCGATGGAAGCGACCGTCGGAAGCCTGTCGGAAGACTGTCAATCAAAATAGGAACGCCCAGTCCCGAAGACCATACCCGGAAGCGGCGGAGAAGATCGCTCTCTAAAACGGTAAGTACAGCTTTGATTTTAAAAAAACTACCCGATTTCCCTAGACAAAATGAGCATCAATCTAAGGTTTAAAACATTTTTGAGGGTGAACTCCCGTTTTAAGGTCAGAATCTGTTCAATACAAATGTAGTTTTATAAGAAATAAGACAAATACACTTCTGGAATTCACTATTGTATCATACCACTTTCATTATAAACTATTTCAATTTTTTAATGATTAAGAGTGTAGGCTTAAGTTTTACATGAGTTGTATTTTTGGTACATTTACTATAGAATCCTAGACAATTTAGAAAAAAAATTGCTGCAATTCCCATGCCATCTGCACAGTAGATGATGGGACAAGACCTTTGTTACCTCCTGTGATCCCTGCAGACACACTCTTCGTCTGTTGGGAGCTAAGATGTTAATCCAATCAGGAACGCGTGGCAAGCTTCAGATGTTTGGCTGTTTAAGGGCTGGCACGAGTCTCCCGTCCTCTCCTCCCACCCACATCATCTGTCCCCCTACTCTGTCTCCCCCTCCGCCTGGGTCAGGTGGAATTCACAAGCACTGTGCAGCTTTGTGTATCGTTGTATTCATTAACCTCTGTGATCATGCTCTTGGGAGGACCTATTATAGCTGCTGTCAGTTTAATTTAACCACTGCGATACTGGGTGGTCTGCAGTCCATCAGTATTTTTATTGTCGCACTCCTACTTGCACAAAGCGTTTGTCACAATAGCTCTTTAGCATTTTATGTGTGTGGCTTCTTGTGTTTTTTTTTAATCCCTACATGCGTTGATTTGGTTGAAAAGAAACCATTATATATTTATGTGCTGTCTAGGGGATACAAGTTTCTGTATATTTAAAAAAAAAAAAAATGTACAAATTGTGTTACTGCGATCTTGAATACCTACAAATGTGGAAAGAATTCTCCTACAATGGCTATCCCTAATAGCTTACACAATTCCTATAGAGGTTAATAAGAATAGTATCATTTTGGGGATACAGTGTTGAAACGGTCAAAACAAAGCCAGCAAAAATACTGTCCATAATTCGTTCGTTTCTTTAAAGCTGAACTCCAGCTTTTAGTGAAGTTTGCGCTTCGTGCACACAGGACATTTGGCCATCTCTCCTAGACACCTTTCCGCCTGGCAAGTGCTTAAAAAATAAAGTAGAGCTGCACAATTAATCGTTAAAAAATTGTGATTTCGATTCAACCCCCCTGACGATCTTCAATGCAGAGTTTGCTGATTCTTTCATATAACAAGTGGAGAGACTTTCAGCTGTCAAAAGAAAATATCTGGGCAGTCTGCCAAGTTTTTAACAGGAAACATTGTAACTAACGCTTCCTTCTTAGATCAAAGGGATACACTTCTGTGTGTAAAGAAAAAATCCCCCAAGTTTGTAACAACATGAAACATTGTAACCAACTATCTTCTTGGATCAAACTTCTGTGTGTAAATGCAGGAAATTTAACCACTTAAAGTCCAACATTTTGTTTCTTAAGTTAAAAATCAATATTTTTTGCTAGAAAATTACTTGGAACCGCCAAACATTACATTTTTTTCTGTTTTAATGTGAAAGATAATGTTACGCCACCGAATCGTGAGAATCGTGATCTGTCTTCTAAGCAAAAAAATTGCAATTCTCATTTTAGACAGAATCGTGCAGCTCTAAAATAAAGTTTGTAAACCCATGTAATGCGTGTGTAAACGCATGTATTGTGTATAGGCAAGTAAAACGCTTGGCGCTAATTTAATATATTGGCTAGAATAACACATGATTCTGGCCATTAAAATGAATTGGCGATCAGGCGCGCCTAGCATTGAAGTGCATTTAGATGCTTTTGTGGTTAAAAAAATAAAATGACGTTTATGGAAATAGGGATGGGGGGAGGGGCGGTTTCTCCCTCTAAATGCCTTTGCCTGTAAACTACTCTAAACGTGTATGTGTACATGGACACATTTAGCTAACATGAAGGGGCATTTAGAGGGAGAAAAAATGCCAGATGCCCCTAACGGCACCATTTAAAAATCTCCAGTGTGCATGAGGATTCTAAAGGATCAGGACGACACTGGATGCAAAAAGCGCCTTGAGGCAATTTAGTTTGCATTTGTAGCGCTATACTCACTCACGAGGCCTTAAGGCAATATTAAAGACTTGTTTGTTAAGAATAAAAAATATATATCTTTTTTTTTTTTTTTATCTGCTCTCTGCAATGGTTTTGCACAGAGCAGCCCAGATCCTCCTTCTCGGGTCCCACACCGGTGCGTCCAGGCTCTTCTCTGCTGCCGGGAGCCCCCACAGCAAGCACCTTGCTCTAGGAGCACCCAAGCGGGCATGCTCCCGAGCTGCGGCTCCGTTTCTATTCTCGCATGAAGCCTCGGCTCGCCCCCCTCCCCGGCTGTGATTGCCAAAACCCAATCAGGAATGTGAGTCCCCAGAGAAGCAAGGTTCTCATGGACATTGCTGGATTGAGAGGGGACTCGGGCAAGTATTTGGGGGGGGGGGGGGCTGCTGCACACAGGTTTTTTACCTCCATGCAAAAAATGCATGATGCTAAAAAAAACATGTGCTTTTGCTGATGTCAGTCCAGGCTAGGCCTAATCGTGACCATGGAGTCAGGATCCGCCCAGAGCCCTGGATCCCACACCCTCAGCAAACCACTGAGAGCCTGAGCCGGCCGCTCCTGCCCTTCCACTGCCTTGTGCTCTAGTGAGCGAGAAAGGAGCAGAGAGCTGGTGACTTATGGTCACCAGCTCTCTGCTCGGGGAGCTGTGAGAAACAAGCGATTTGGTGGTGTTAGATTGCTCAGATCTCAGTTTTAGAGGTGTTGGGGGGACAGATGCAAAATCGGACCGATGCTGCATCCACCTAGGCAAGTATGAATAAAAAATAAAAAAAATACCCATACTTCTTTTCTTTTTCAATAATAATATTGTCTGTGTAAAGACAACTGTCCTCCCTGTCCATCCATGGTGCTGCTGCTCTAGATACATTTATCAAAGGTAAAGAAAAGGGGGGGTTTATCTTTGGTAAAATGTGTATTTGGAGGGCTGTGACAGGTTTTGATGCACAGATGAACATTACGACGTTCATATTTGATAACAAGACTAATGTGGTAGTACAATTAAGTAGAAGTTTCATTGATTTAAAATATAGTTACCTTTTTTATAAAATGTTTGTAGCTTATTTTAGGAAAAGGCTTCAGAATATATCAGTCTAATGTATCATTCTGCAAACTGGGGAACCAGAATACGTTAATGCTTTCCTGGCCTCTGATGTGACATTTTATCAATAAGCATTGAACCTGTTCAACTCTTATAGGGATCTTTAGGAGTTTTGCCAATCCATTTAGCACAACTATACTTAAATTTGTACACACAATTGATCTGTGTATTTTTTTTCTCTTGCAGGATTCAGAAGGGCAGACACCTCTGCATTATGGTAAGTAAGGTCTATTTCTTCAGTCTAATTGTTTTTTTTGCTTTTTATTTTATCTGTAATTAAAATGAGCCAAAAGTTTAAACATGGAAATCAGGTGGGTGTTGTCATGTCTATTGCTCATTGAGTCCTAGTGGAAAGCCTTGGCTGATCACTCTGTGAGATGAGTTGTCTGTTATTCCTTCCCCCTCGTGTGAGGCTTGATCATAGAGATCTGCATCTGATCATCCGTTCATGTAAATCACAGACCTCTGCCACACTGCGCAGCCAGGGAAGTCACACCATGTTTTTCCTTGTTTAGCATTCTTTGCTCACCAGGCAATGAAACGGTCCTCACCTATAGTGTAGATTGCAGGAAAATAGGTGACAGACAGGCATCTTCTGTGATATACTAGAAGTGGTGTAGGTGAGAAGGCAGCACTCTGCAGCATCTTGTGTACAATGATGACCTTTTTTGGGTATGTGTAGCACTTCCAACGTTTTGGAATTGGTTAAAGACCTTCTTTTGAACTTATTTGGAGCTGCAAATCGAGTCCATACAATGTGTCCCCAATAGGTTTTTCATTTGCCTATTACGACTATTGGTAACTTTGCAGGCATTGTCACAAAAAATAAGTATTCAATGCTTCCATAAGTGTCGGGTTCTGTCACCCCCCCCCCCCCCCCCCACACACACACACACACACACACACACAATACTGCTTACACAGTGCTCTGGAGAAACTCAGGATTCAATTCATGCCTGTGATAGTGGCTCCAACTCCTAGCAAAGACTCAGGCTGGGTTCACACTTGGTTCTGAAATCGGGCCTAAAATGGTGAATTGAGATTCGTTGGACTCCTGCTGAGTCGCTGCATTCTCTAATGTGAACCCAGCTTCCAGGTCATACGGACAGCAGGACATCTAGCTGTAAATAAAGTTTTGCCATCACGGAGATCTGACTTGATTCTTAATTCTCTGATTTAATTAATATAAGGGAGTTTGTTTACATCTGGCAGGGCCCCATAATGGCAGGGCATAGATTACAGCTGTCTGGGGGATCCTCTGATTCTCTGCAGGTGTAGCAAGTAAATATAAGGGGGGTGAGGAAATTATTGGGGATGTGCCACTACGGAGTACTCATGAAAATGCTCCTCATACTGGAAACGATACTTTGCAATGCAATTTGTGTCCATAAGAAATGAATGGGTGCAAATCACACTGCAAAGAATTGCATGTGATGTATACAGAAATGTGGTGCTGCGATTCCTGTCCTGCATGAACCCAGGATTGTCATAGTGAAGTTCACACAGAAGCAGTGCAGGAAACCTCCCTGCATAACGGGTTTCACCAGCTCCTGCTTCCATCCAACTGTGGGCATCTGCAGCTCCTCCTGCCTCTCCCATGGTTTGGTTCCTCCAGCGGTTCTCTCCCCCCAGTCTCCAGCAATTGCTGACAGTACGGACTACAGGGATTCGAATTGGTCAGCACCATCACATGGATGGTGCTGACTAATCAGAAGCTGTCCAGCCTGTACTGTCAGAAGAGAGAAAGCCGCTGGGATTTCAAATCTCCGGAATGGTGAAGTTGGCTTTTCTGACACCGGGTATTGGGCAATCTGGTACAACAGCGGGACCAGGGGGGGGAAGGGGAGGGGGGTCCAATGGATGGCTCGATCGGCTGGGGGGAGAGAGCCGCTGTGGGGAAACATAGCCATGGGAGAGACGGGAGGTTCCCTCCGATCTCCACAGTCGGATGGGAGCTTGAGCTAGTGGAACCCGTCATGCCGGAAGCTTTCACCGCTCCTTAACCACACTATGATAAGCCTTGGGTTCACACAGGAGAAGTGAGGAAACTGCATGCGATTCAGACAAGAATCCCACTGCATTTCTGTTCAAATCGCATGCAATTCTTTGCAGTGTGATTCGTGCCCATTTATTCTGTATGAATGCAAATCGCACCGCAAAGTATCGGTATTCAGTATCGGCGAATACTTGACCAAAAGTATCTGTACTCGTACTCACCGGTTAAAAAAAAAAAAAGGGTATCGGTGCAACCCTAGAAAATATATTTGATACACAAATGTATTTTTGCAGTTGTGACAGGGTATCTTTAAAGGAACACGGAAGATCTTTGTTATTTAAAAAAAAAAAAACATGTTAAACTTGCCTCCACTGTGCAGCTTGTTTTGCACAGAGTGGCCCCGAATCCTGTCTTCTGGGGTCCCTCGGCGGCTGTCTCGGCTCCCCCCACAAGAACTTTCCACCTTCCTGTGAGCTCTCTCGCATGGTGGAAGGTTATTGCGGGCGTGCTCCTGTGATACAGCCGGTGGCTATAGCCACTCACTGCATCATTAGGCCCCGCCCCGGTGTGGCGCGTCATTGGATATGATTGACAGCAGCACGAGCCAATGGCTGCGCTGCTATCGATATCCAATGACGAGCCGACTCAAGCTGGGGGAAACCGTCGCGGCAACAAGCCCACGGAGTTTAGGGGCTTAGGTAAGTAAAACCAGGGGGCTGGGGAGGCCCTCATTGCCAGTTTAGGATGCATTAAGGTGAAAAAAACGAACCTTTACAACCCCTTTAAGCATAACCCTGACTCTGTAGTAAAGAGGTATATCTTTGAAGTGAGAATATCACATTCTTTTATAGTGCTTCTATGGAGAAGCTTATTTCTGGATGTTCGGGTAGCATTGAGCATACCTCTGTCTGCCGTGGCCTGTTGCTCACAATCTAAGGTCTTTGTACAGCAGGACCTTGAAGTAACATCTGCCTGTCCCTAAACTCTTTATGTGCTGGGCAGCTCCCTCTCATGAGTTATCTGCAACCTGACAGCAAGTGGTAATCGCAAAGGTCAGGCACCCCATAAAATGCTTGTAAATCCATCTTCCCTGCTTATGACTATACAAGGTCAGCATGGAGTTCTCCTCCCTCCAGTTGCCGCCTCTCTTCTGGAAATGCCCTGGAATAGGGGTATGAAATACTATTTTCCTGATCTCCCAGTGGAAATCAGCATTCTCTGGAAGCCACAGCGCTGATATCAGACCAGTACCCATCTGGTATGGGGAGGAGGCAATATACATCTCTCCTGTCATCACTGTGAATAGAAGTGCAATCCGGATTTTAAAGCAGCTGCATTGCTTACAACATTCTATTCCAAAGAATATTTGCAATAAGATTTGAGCAGCCTTTTAAAGATGTCATCCAGTGAGCATCGCATTACCAACAGTGCTGGGACATCTATATATAGCTGTTGAAAATGCAGAAATGAATGGCTGCAACCAGATGCATATTGTTAAATGTATGTAGAATGAATTCTATATATTTTAATATAATATTCATTCTACACATCCACATATAATAATAAAAAAAAAAAATATATATATATATATAATATTCTACATAGCCTGCCAATGGCCAAGACACATTTTTATTCTCTGAAGAACAGTGAGCTGTTAGAATTCCATTTAGATCCTGAAAGACTGGCTTGCCCTTTTTACTCTCACAAATACTTGCATTTTTAGGTTTTTTAAAGCTCATTTATTGTGTTTTTATGCCTGTTATACATGCAATAACATGCATGCATATTAATAAATATTTGCATGTTTGCCAGGTTGATAATAATTCCTGCATCAAAATGCTTATTTTTTTATTATTATTGATTTTGCAGTCTGTCACGGTGAGAAATGCATTTTGTTAACATTTTGCATATAAAATGTACTAGAAAAAAATGCATTGATGTGAATGTAATGTGATTTAAAAATGTCGGGCCAGATTCACATACATTTGCAGCGGCGTAACGTATGTCCTTTACGTTACTCCGCCGCAAGTTTTTAGCGCAAGTGCTTGATTCACGGGAACAACGGCCATACTTTAACATGGGCTGTCTACCCGACGCGGAAAACGACGCAAACTCCACCCAGCGGGCGCCGAAGTATTGCATCCTAAGATCCAAAGGCGTACTGCCTAATCTATTCCCATAAGGGGGGGCACCGAACTGATTCTTTGCCCCGGGTAAAATAATGTCTAGCTTCCCCACTGGTACTGCCTATAAGAGTACCAGTACCAGCTGTTCTTCTCTAATAAAGTAGAACAGCTAGTGGCTAGTGAAGGGGGAGATGGGGTTTTGGGTGGCCGGGGGGGGGGGTGCGGGAGTTGTCCGGCCGCCATAGGAGAGACCTGTCAAAGTGGGACAGTCTGGATGAAGTCCAGGGCCAAATTTTTGTCCCAGTCCATCCCTGGTGGTGGCCACCCTTGGAATAATTTTACATAGAAAAATATAGGAAGCACCTAATGCACTGACAGAGAGATCATTCATCTCCCCAAAGTCAGACTGAAGGTACATAATGTTTGAGGTGCAAGCTGTTCTGAGGACATGATCCAGTCAGATTGTTCCAAATGCTTTCTTGCAAATGTGGCTCTTTTTTCTTTTTTATATTCTGGACTGATACGAGAAGTAACACGAGAAGTAACACAAAGTGAACATCACCAGTAACTGTAGTAAGGACCAATTGCACTTTTGGAGCTTGCTTTCTTGCCTAACCAATCAGAGTGACCATCGGGTTCTTGGTCACCTCTTGCTAAAGGCCCTTCTTCCCCGATTGCTCAGTTTGACCAGGCGACCAGCTCTTGGAAGAGTCCTGGTTGTTCCATTTGTGAATTGGAGGCCGCTGTGCTCTTGGGAATCTTCAGTGCAGCAGAATTGTTTTGTAGCCTTCCCCCAGATCTGTGCCTTGCAACAATCCGGTCTCTTAGATCTGCAGGCAGTTCCTTTTTGACCCCTCTGATGCAGTATGCATTGTCAGCTGTGAGGCCTTTTATAGAAAGGTCAGTGGTGTATTTTGTTTTGTGCTGACAAGATTACAAATGGGTGACCCTCCCCCATCTAAATTTGTCCCAACCCAGCCACTTTAAAATTGTGCATGCCCGTGCAATGGCGGCAAACAACGTAAATGTTGTTCTCCCTAGGCAATGCTTTAAAAGCCTTTTACAGGTTACCACTTTGAATTTACAGAGATCTGGTGCTAGAATTGCTGCCAGTGATCTGACGTTTGCGGTGATACCTCACATGTGTGGGAAGGTCGTTGTTTGCGCACATGAGAGACTGACACACGCATTGGCGCACTTACATTATTTTAATTTTTTTACACTATTGCTTTCATTTATTTTTTATCACGTTTTATTGCTGTCTCGTGGTATGCAAACATCCTTGTGACAGTAATAGGCAGTGACGGGTACCGTATTTTCCGGCGTATAAGACGACTTTCTGGATGCAAAAAAATGCATCCAAAGTCGGGGGTCGTCTTATACGCCGGGTACGGTCTCCGTGCTGGACGAGATGAGAAAACGTCCGTGATAGGTGGAACACAGAACAGAGGCGCTGCTGGGAAAATGTGTGTTCCGCCTATCACAGAACACTCTGAAGAGAAGGAGCGTCTTTTAAATCATTGACGCGCGCAGCACGGAGACTGTCACCGCCTGTCTATTCACACAGAAAAGTGAGTGAATGCACTGTCTGTTTGCGGTGATGGGCACAGTGAGGGGCAAGTGATGGCACAGTGAGGGGCAAGTGATGGCACAGTGGGGGCATGTAATGTAATGGCACAGTGAGGAATGTAATGTAATGTAATGGCACAGTGAGATTTGAAAAAGCCTGTTTCTGTCAGCGGTTCTGGCTCCCCCTCAGCTTCCAGAAAGACAGTAAGAAGGGGGTAGTCTTATACAGTGAGTATATCCCAAAACCAAAATTTTTCATGGAAAATTAGGGGGTCGTCTTATACGCCCAGTCGTCTTATACGCCGGAAAATACGGTACTCTTTTTGTAGAGATCTGGGGTCTATAGGGTCCCAAATTCCTCCTCTTCACTTAAAAGCATTTAAAACGCCAAGATCTGTGTTTTTGAATACATTAAATGTTTAAAAACTGGCACTGATTGGTTCCTGAGTAAATCAGAAGTGATGTAATCTCTTCCGGTTTACTGTTGGGAACATCCCAACTTTCTTCTCTTTGCTTTCTGGCCAATCCGAAGACACCCCGGCTGGTCACTTGGGTCTCAGGGTGGGGCGGGAGAGCCGAAGAGGGGGGGGGGGCGCGTCCCCTCCTGCTGGTTATAATGGCAGTTGTGCTTCCAATAAGACGACGGCCAGCTCTATAAAAAAAAACTATACTGGGGTGATACCTGCAGCTGGTACAGACGCCGCCTTCCTGAAAAATGCCACTCAGGCAAACGCCATGTGTGTACCTTTCTAATTCATGTTCAATCAAGTTATGTCATTTTACCACAGGTGGACTCCAATTACATCTCAACCATGATCAAGAGAAATGGAAGGCACCTGAGCTAAATTTTAAATGTTGCAAAGGGTCTGAATACTTATGCCAATGTGATATTTCAGCTTTTCCTTTTTTATATACATTTTGCAAACCTTTCAAAAAATTCTAAATCAAAAAGTTGTCATTATGTCATTATGGGGTACTGAATGCAGATTGAGGATAAAAAAATGAATTGATGGGAAAACGAATGTAGTATCAGGCTGCAACATAACAAAAGTGAAAAATGAAGGAGGCCTGAATATTTATGAATGTACTTTGGAGAGTCCGCCCCTTAAATTGATGTGTATTGTTGGGACTCTAAACAGATACAATAATGGGGGCTCTAATAGCTGATAAACTGGTACATTCCGTGTTTTGCTGTTTTTTCTTTCATTCGTATTGCTCTTTGTGATGATATGAACTGTTCTGTGTCTTGCAGCCGCTGCTTGTGAGTTTGCCGAAATAGTAGACCTTCTCCTGGATCATGGTGCTGACCCTTCTCTTGTGGACAATGACGGATTTCAGCCACACGAGGCAACAGACAGCAAGCCAATTTCAGATATGCTAAAGCAACATGCCACATTCGGGGAACATGACAAGCCCCCAAGCCTTGAAATTCCAAAATAAAGCTGACATGCAAGTCTATACTCTGCCGTAGTTTCTAGTGTGATGTTTTTATTGCTCAGTATGAACCTTATGTGTCTGACCTGTCAATGGTCTCCATTCATATTTGGTCTGTATTACTTTTATACATTCAGGATCAAATAATGAATATTAAAGGAAGTGTCTTCAAAACTATATGTGTGTTTTTATTTTTCATTTGGAACTACACAAACTTGTTAGTGGGAAGATTTACATAGGGTACACACTTTCATATATTTGTGCAAATTGAAACCCTGCATATAACAATAGCCAAAAAGTTATGCAATTGATATGTGAACCCATAGTAAATTATTCTACACCGCTTCCATGTAATGTAGACGTGTACCCAAGCAGGTTTATTATCTAATAACCATTCTAATATCTTTAGAGGTAATCATTGAAAGAAACCGAAGCCCTCCATGATACTTCTGCACCCACCAACAAGTATGTTGCCCATTCTTCTTGAGAAAGCTGCTTCAGCTGTCTCCGGTTTGCATGTTTCTGCCCTTTTCATAGATGTGCAATAGGTTTCAATTATTCCTTCTGTGAACATAGAACTGACATACCTTGCCAAGCGGCTCCAGTTTTGTCTCCTCTGTACAGAGGATATTCTCCCAGCAGCATTGTGGCTTTTCAATGTGCAATTTAGCAATAAATAAGAGAAAAGGTATACTAGTTTCCACTTATAAGCCGTCATCTGGGCCCCCAGATGACGGCTTATAAGTCGAAACTAGTCGGGTGGACCTACTTGCACACACAGCTCAAGTACCTGTAATTTCCATTTAATACGCATTTATGACCTTTCCAATACGGCAGGGGTACTCACGGGGGTCCAGATGCTAACATTTTCTTTCAGCGGAGGTCCAACTATCATATTGGTGCTATGACTCCACATGATATCCTCCACTTCACAGCCTCCCATCACAGCGCCCCCCCACAAACACGCACACATGCACGCACCTATACGACACACACACATCACACTTTGTGCTTTTTTTTCTTTCAACTTTATTGAAATGTCAAAATACATTTCATTCATTTTTATGCACCAAAGCTCCGTTGCGGTGCATAGAAATAGTATGCATTTTGCACCACACTGCTCAGCGCGCAGGGGTTCTGTTTCAGTGTGAACAGGACACATATAAAAATGTTTTCTATTGCCCTTGCAGAGACCTGTGTTTTGTTAGTGCAGAAATCACAGACCCCCTTTTACAACAGTGTCCTCAGCCCCCCCCCCCTTACATCACATCCCCCCCTACCTCATCACAAACCTTCCATCACAGACTGACCACTAAAATCACAGACCCCTCATTAGACTGACCAGACTCCCCAAATCAGACCCCCAATCACAGACTGACCCACCAAATCACAGACCCCCCCTATCACAGACTGAACCCCTCATTACAGACTGACCCACCAAATCACAGACTGATTCCCCCAATCGCAAACGGACCCCCCCCAAACAGACTGAACCCCCACAATCACAGACCCCTCATTACAGACTGACCCACCAAATCACAGACCCCCCCATCAGACTAAACCCCCCCTCAATCACAGACTGAACCCCGACCCCCCCAAATCACAGACCGCCTATCGCAGACAGACCCTCCTATGTCAAACTGACCCTCCAAATTGCAGAACCCCTATCAGACTGATCACCCAATCGGATGGACCCCCCCAATCACAGACTGAACCCCCACATTCACAGACCACCCCATTACAGACTGACCCCCCCCCATAACAGACTGAACCCCCCATAATCGCAGACACGCCCCATTGCAGACTGACTCCCCCATCACAGACTGAACCCCCCCCCCCCCCCACAATCAGACTGATCCCCCCCCCCCCATCACAGACTGACCAACCAAATCACAGACCTCCTATCTTAGACTGACCCCCCCCCATTGCAGACTGATCCCCCCCCCCCCCATCACAGATCTCTCGATATCAAACCCCTGCACTGCACAGTACACCCCCCTCCCCACAGAAAACCTACCTTATTCACACAGGACATGAAGCGTGGACGATGGGCAGGACTTTTCCCATTAAAAGTGAGTGATTTGTTGCTGGGACTGCCCCGTTGCCTAGCAACCAATCACCCACTTTTTAACTTAAAAAGTCCCGCCCATTGTCCAGCGCGGTCCTGCTTCATATTTGTGTGATTTTTAGACAGGCAGTGCAGAGAATAGAGAAGGCACGGACCTGCCGCGCCTGCCATGCTGTGTATATAGCAGTAGCGGCAGGCAGGCGGGTGAGCCGACGACAGGGAGACACAGGAAACTACTTGGCGAGGCTGCGGTCCAGGTAGAATGGCCACTGGGGCCGGAACCGGACCGCAGGCCACCATTTAGTGACTCCCGATATACATCGACACAATGGCTCCTGTGGGCAGATGGACCTACCCGTACGTCCCCCTTAAGATGCAGCATTGTGGGCGTGCCGCAAGCCCAACCACAGGTCCCATGGACTCCATGTCCACGGGGATACCTGCGATCGTCTCACGGAGAGGAAGAACGGGGAAATGCTGATGTAAATAAGTATTTCCCCGTTCTTCCTAGTGAAAGGACACTGATCACAGCTCCCTGTAATCGGGAGCAGTGATGAGTGTCGTGTCACACATAGCCCATCCCCCCTACAGTTAGAAGCACTCCCTAGGACACACTTAACCCCTTCACTGCCAGTGAAATTTTTACAGTAATCGGTGCATTTTTATAGCACTGACCGCTGTATCAATGACAATGGTCCCATAATGGCGTCAAAAGTGTCTGATGTGTCCCCCATAATGTCGCAGTCACGATAAAAATCGCTGATCGCCACCATTGCTAGTAAAAAATAAAAAAATATTAATAAAAATGCCATAAAACTTGTCGCTCTATTTTTGTTTATAGAGCAAAAAATAAAAACCACAGAGGGGATCAAATAACGCCAGCTCTATTTGTGGGAAAAAAAGGGCGTAAATTTTGTTTGGGAGCCACGCGCAATTGTGAGCTAAAGCGACGCAGTGCCGAATCGCAAAAAGTGCTCTGGTCTTTGGCCAGCCAAATGGTCCCGAGCTGAAGTGGTTAACCCATACTGGTTTTTTTTTTTTGTTTTTTTTTTCCTGTTACACTTGTTAGCCCTGGTGGGGGGAAATTGGTAGAAACCCAGTGAAACAAATTGGCTACTAACCGCCAATAAAAACAAACTGGCACTTTATCCACCTATATATTATACCCAAAAGGCTTTGTTCTACCCAGAGCTGAATTGGGGTTATTTTCATGCAGCAAGGCCAGTTGGTGGGTCGTTTTTTTTTTTTTTTTTTTTCCTCCTCCCATTTTCCCAATTTTTAGTGAAGGCTCATTGTGCATTTTAACATAAAGCATCTCCTTGATGCATAAGCCTAATATTAAAGAATTTCTAAAGCATTGCTTAGACTGCAACTTCACTGCCAGCAAACCTTCCCACAAGTGGTGCCCTTTCAAGAATGGCTTTTAATTCACCTTGGTGCAGTGCTTTTAAATTGACTTTGGCACTTTGCATTGAGTAATTTCCTCTGTTGCATAAAACACGGGTAGTCCAAAAATCCCAGACATGCAGAAAAAAAAAAATAAAAAAATCTTTTGTTTGTTTCTGTGCTGTGCCTCCTTGCCACAAAGGGGTTAATGTTCCTCTTGAGCCATATGCATGCAGCTTGTGAGCTGCCCTCCTCACCATTGCAAATGCTGCAGCATAATCTGCTTTACAGTGGAGCTCTCTGCAAACATCTATACACAGCGACACGCACACATGCTCAGCTGTAATCCCTCTCCTTTCCCTTAACTACCGCTAACCAAAGTGCTTAATGCACAATTTAAGCTGGATCCACTCTAAAAACACTTTAATTGAGGAGCATTAAATGTTAAAATGATTAAAAAAGATGATATAAATAAAACCCAAAGAGAGGCCGGGACCAGCATCTGCAGTGATATGGGAGGGAGGAGGGGAAGTGTTGAATCTCTCCGGAGGCTTATGAGACATGAAACTGCCTAGCGCCCCGCTGCTCGCAATTATTTCGTGGGCAAAAAGGCACATTTTGAGTTGGTTAGCAAAGCACCTGTATAGGTAGATGTAATGCACTGTATCATTCTCATGTTCAAATCTATATCCCCAAAAAAGCTGGCCACTTTATTACACCTGTTCAATTGCTAATCAGCCAATCACATGACAGAAGCTCAATGCATTTAGGAATCTAGACATATAGCTGGATTCAGGTACGGCGGCGCATCGTTGCGGTGGCGTAGCGTATTTATATTACGCCGCCGTAATTTAGCTAGGCAAGTACTGTATTCACAAAGTACTTGCCTGCTAAGTTACGGCGGCGTAGCGTAAATGGGGCCGGCGTAATCGCGCCTAATTCAAATGAGGATGTGGGGGGCGTGTTTTATGTATATTAACTGTGACCTGACGTGATTGACGTTTTTTTTTACGAACGGCGCATGCACATATACCAGTGTGCATTGCGGCAAAGTATGCCGCACGGACGTATTGGTTTCGATGTGGATGTAAATTGCGTCCAGCCCTATTCACGGACGACTTACGCAAACGGCGTAAAATTTTCAAATTTTGACGCGGGAATGACGGCCATACTTAACATTACTAGTCCAGCTATTTGATGGAATAACTTTAGGCCTGAAAATGCGTTACGTAAACGGCGTATCTTTACTGCGTCGGGCAAGCTTACGTTCGTGAATCGGCGTATCTAGTCATTTACATATTCTACGCCGAACGCAATGGAAGCGCCACCTAGCGGCCAGCCTAAAAATTACACTTTAAGATACGACGTTGTAAGACACTTACGCCGCTCGTATCTTAGCTTAATTTAAGCGTATCTGGTTTCCAGAATACGCTTAAATTTGCGACGGCGCAGATTCAGACTTAGGCCGGCCTAAGTCTTTCTGAATCTAACTAAGAGTAAAGACGACTTGCTGAAGTTCAAACTGATCATCAGAATGGGGAAGAGAGGGGATTTAAGTGACTTTGAATGTGGCATGGTGGTTGTTGGTGCCAGACAGGCTGGTCTGAGTATTTCAAGAACTGCTACTGGGATTTTCACACACAACCATCTCTAGGGTTTACAGAGAACGGTCCAAAAAATAGAAAATATCCAGTGAGCGGTTGTTGTGTGAAGGAAAATGCCCTGTTGATGTCGGATGTCCGAGGAGAATGGGCAGACTGGTTCAAGATGATAGAAAGGCAACAGTAGCTTAAAGCGGAGGTTCACCCAAATAACATGTATATAAGATCATATTCGTTATACTTCCACCATGTACAGTATGTCCTTTTGTTTTTGGCTCTACATACCTTATTATGGCTATTTTCCACCCAGCTTCCGAGTACTGACTCCCGCGGGTGTAGGCGTTTCTATGCAGAGGCGCAATGTCACCTGGGACTTCGCCCAGATGATTGACGTCCTTGAGAAAAAGTTCCCCCCGCGCCCGCCTATTGCGTAGGCGAGTCACAGAGTTTCCGAAAGTAGCCGAACTGCGAGTCAGCTCTATACGGCGCCTGCACAGTCAGCTCTACACTGCTCCTAGTCGGTGCGCAGGCGCCGTGTAGAGCTGATTTGCAGTTCGGCTACTTTCGGAAGTCCCAGGTGGCATTGCGCCTCTGCATTGAAACGCCAACTCCCGCGGGAGTCAGTACCCGGAAGCCGGGTGGAAAATAGCCATAATACGGTATGTAGAGCCAAAAAAAAAAGGGGCATACTGTGCATGGTGGAAGTATAAAGAATATGATCTTATATACATGTTATTTGGGTGAACCTCCACTTTAAATAACCACTCGTTACATCCAAGGTATGCAGGATACTATCTCTGAACGCACAATAAATCGAACCTTGAAGCAAATGGGCTACAGCAGCAGAAGGCCACACCAGGTGCCACTCCTGTCATCTAAGAACAGGAAACTGAGGTCACAATTTACACAGGCTCACCAAAATTGGAAAAACGTTGCCTGTTCTGATAAGTGTCAATTTTTGCTGCGACATTAAGATGGTCGGGTCAGAATTTGGTGTAAACAACTTGAAAGCATAGATCCATCCTGCCTTTTATCAACGGTTCAGACTGGTGGTGTAATGGTGTGGGGGATATTTTCTTGGCACACTTTGGGCCCATTAGTACCAATTGAGCATCGTTTAAATGCCGCGGCCTATCTGAGTATTGTTGCTGACCATGTCCATCTCTTTATGTATACAGTGTTCTCATCTTCTGATGGCTCTTTCCAGCAGGATAATGCCCCATGTCACAAAGCTCAAATCATCTCAAACTGGTTTCTTAAACATGGCAATGAGATCACTGTATAACAATTGCCTCCACGGTAACCAGATCTCAATGCAATCAAGCACCTTTATGATGTGGTGGAATGGGAGATTCACATTATGGATGTGCAGCCGATAAATCGGCAGCAACTGCATGATGCTATCATGTCACTATGGACCAAAGGTCAGCAATAGCATCCACCTTCTTTCTGTTATGGAAGCCTCTATATTCCTGTAAATTTTGTAATTGGATTGATAACTCCAGGGTATCAATCATTCATCCAAATCCCCCTGTTTTTTTACATTTAGATTCTGAAGAAGAGGGCCTCTTAGAACCCCTGAAATGTGTTTTTCCAACAAACATTATTTCTAATAAACGTACTACAAAAATCACTTGGCGTTCTCTTTCCTCCAATTTCAAGACAATGTATCAAGGACCCATCCATAGCCGCTTCATAAAAAAAGCTTTGAGATAACTACATACACCAGGGATCCAGCACACCAACACCCCATGCCTTATTGATTTTGAGTGGCACACCAGTGCTTGTAGTGTACATAGTAAACAAAAATGTACCAACATTAAAGGGGTTGTAAACCCTCATGTTTTTTCACCTTAATGTATTCTATGGCAATGACCAGCCCCCCATTTTACTTACCTGAGTCCCGAATTTCCCTCGGTGGAGACGCAATGTCCCTCTCTGCACGGGGTACCGGTTGTTGGTTGGATAGATTGATAGCAGCACAGTCATTGGCTCCCACTGCTGTCAATAAAATCCCATGATGTGGTGGGCGGGGCTGAGTCCGGCATTCATGTCTATGGACGCAAATCCTGGACTAGGGAGCGCGCCCGTAAGGTAACCTCCCGGGAGAGCGCTTCTCCTAGGGGGGGTTATCTGATGCAGGGAGGAGCCGCTGAGGGACCCCAGAAGTTGAGGATCGGGGCCACTCTGTGCAAAACGAGCTGTGCAGTGGAGGTAAGTTTGACATGTTTGTTATTTAAAAAAAATGTAAAACAAGACTTTATAATCACTTTAAGAGCCAGTTTAAAGAAAATAGCCAGCCATAATGCAAAACTCCATAATGGTAGTCTACTGGCAACGTTAAAGATGATACAAATTGGCAAGGATGGACTGGCCATTGGGACTACAGGGAGTTTCCCGGTGGGCCGATGGCTCAGTGGGCCAACTTCAGTGACAGCGGCCTAGGAGTTTCTCACTTCTGCCTAATCTTGTCCCTTAAGAGGGGGCACCAAACTGATTCCTTGCCCCGGGTGAAATAATGTCTAGCTTCCCCACTGGTACTGCCTATAAGAGTACCAGTACCAGGCGTTCTACTCTAATAAAGAGTGGCTAGTGAAGGGGAAGAGGGTGGTTGGGTGGCCGTGGGGTGTGGGAGTTGTCCGGCCGCTCTGGGAGAGACCTGTCAAAGTGGGCCAGTCTGGATGAAGTCCAGGGCCAAATTTTTGTCCCAGTCCAGCCCTGCAAATTGGTGATAACAGAACATTTATGTTGGACTACATGTGCTGTTTTGAATACTTGTAACTCTTCAATATGTATAGTTTTTCAGTGCATATGGTAACTGTAGTCCTCTACCAGTGCAATCTGGGATATGGACAAGAAAGGCAACGCTTGATAAGAAGACTGTGTTTTATTTACATGGATTAGACGCATATGGTACTTTCTCAGACACATAGCAATAAATACATCACAAGACTTTCACTGCATGGACTGTACAGTATATACACATTAAGGAAAGCTGACACTTTGTGCAACCTGGTCAATGTCCTGGACATCAAGAAGACACATTAGAGAAGGCAGATAACTGCTGAATGTGCCTTAGTGCATGTGGGTGGAGCACATCAGTGTACCCACTGCTCAAGAGAGAAAGAATCCTTCCTACTGTGATGTATCTACAAATCAAAGTGTTATAAATATAACATTTTATTTATATCCCCAGGGCTCTCTTTAAACCAAAAATAAAAATCTTTTTCAGCATTTTTAATGCAAGTGTTATCAGACAGGGGGCAGCACTGTGCAGAAGAAGCTGTATTATGTGGGTAGTTGTGCGAACAGAGAAAATTGTGCTAGGTCAGGATTGGGATGTGCACTTTGAAATTGTATATGGAATGGCTGTGGACATTTGCTATTAAGAGACTCAAATGTATGGAGAAGGTGATGCTGAGAAATGTATATTAATGAACTGCAGTATGGGAATCTGCTAAGTAATGTGGCTACATTGTAGTAAACTTTCTCTTCATTGACCAGCATCTACCTGAAACCTCCCTATAATGCATAGAGCATGTGAGGAGGAAATATAAAATCCTACACGTGTTAAATTATTCGTCTCTGGCTCTGTAATTTTGCTTCCAAAAAAACCTTAAGGGCCCTTTCACACGGGCAGACCGTTTAGGCCCGCCTGCCAATTTTTTAGGCGGACCTGATCGGGCGCTCAATGCACCTCTATGGAGCCATGGATGTCAGTGGTGACATGCCCACTGACATTCGACCCACTCCGATCTGCCAAAGTGTGATGGAGGAAACCCCTACTTTTCCTTCTGCCTATCGGATCAGGTGACGACGGACTCTACGGTCCGTCGTCATCCGATCCCCCCATAGGGGAGAGCGGCGCTCTGACAGGTCGGTCCCTGCACAGTGTGCAGAGCCAGACCTGCTATCTGCCTGCTCAGCGGGGATCGACGGAGCGATCCTCACTGAGCAAAGCGGAGCTCGCACACGGATCCGCCCCGTGTGAAAGGGCCCTAAAGGTATTCCCTAATGCATATAAAGTAGATCCTTCTCATGCTTTTGTTTTCACTCCTAAGGTTGACTGTTCATGAAACATCCAGTTGCCCCCGGGCCTAATTGTCTGCAGTGGTGCAGAGCAATCCATATGCTCATAAAGTTGGCTCTGCGGGATTTAAAGTTTATGTGCAGAAAACCATCACCAGCCTATCAGCAGGGGAAATAGCTGCTAGAGCGGTTTTCTAACTTTTCAGACATCCCACGGGATCACATTCTGATCCAGACAAAAAGAGCCAAACCATCATCTCATGGGTATCTTATACCTGACTGTAAAGAGAGAGATGTCTCACCGGAAGCTAGGGGACCCACATGATCACATGTATACCCTAAAAGGCCAACGCTGCAATCATCTCTCCATCTCAGTTGACACACACTAGCTAAAATGCTTGTTCCCTTTACTGCACTGAAAAGGTTTGAAAATGTGTGTGATGAGCATAATATATGGTTGTAATCAGGGGTCAAGTCCTGGGGAAAAAAGTGTGGGAACTCCCACCCAAGATCCACTCCCCCACCAAAAAAATAAATAATTATACGCTCATATGCATAATTACTAAACCGCATGTTTTTTTCCCCGATCCACTGTACCTTAGTAATCCTTTATGATAACTTGCGGCTGACCTCCGCAATGTCTCCTGGGAACAATGACAAAAGCTCCCAGGAGACATTGCAGCATCGAGGAAGTGACGGAATACCCGCAAACTACCCGATGAATCCATATACAGGAAGCGGCCAGTAACATAAAGGATTACTAAGGTTCGCCTGCCCCTGACAGTGACTCGAGCTGGGCATCGCCGCTTAGTGAAGGATTGGCTCGGGCGGCTCGGCTGCTCTAGTCCTGCAAAGGGAACCGAGTTCCTGCTGTGAAAAAAGTGCAGGAACTCCGTTCCCACGCGTTCCCGCAGGACTTGAGCCCTGGTTGGAATCACTTGTTATCTCCCATTTGTGACTTCCTGCACAGCCTGATCTTTGCCCAGCCATCACAAAAATGCTTGAGCTGAGTACATCTCAACCTTAAATCTACAATTGCATTCACAAACAAATAGACAAGTAACAGTGTCAGTGTTCATCTAGAAAAAAAAGTGCTGGGGTGGCAGAGGAGGCTGTGAAAACTTCTGAAGTCTACTTTCAGTATATTTCGGACAACCTCTATACTATAAGTCTACTTGAAATCCCAAAGCTGTAATGCTGGAAAAAAACACCAGAAAATGATGTATTGTCTTAAAGCGGTAGTTCACCCCCCCCCCCCCCCCCGACACATTTTACCATCGAGACAGGCATTGTAGCGCGAGCTACAGTATGCCTGTCCCGATTTTTTTAACCCCGTACTCACCTTGTAGTCGTCCATCGTAGATTTCGGCTCCCGCGGGGAATGGGCGTGCCTATGGAGAGGGAGGATGATTGACGGCCGGCCCTGGCACGTCACTCTCCCCGAAGACAGCCGGAGTAGGTCTCGGCTCTTCACGGCGCCTGCGCACAGGCTATGCGCACGCGTCGTGAAGACCAAGCCTATTTCGGCTATTTCCGGAGAAGCGTGACGCGCCAGAGCCGGCCGTCAATCATCCTCCGTCTCCATAGGCACGCCCATTCCCCAGTATCTTCGATGGACGACTACAAGGTGAGTACGGGGGTAAAAAATTCGGGACAGGCATACTGTAGCTCGCGCTACAATGCCTGATTTTAGGGTAAAAGAAAAAAAAAAAAAATTTTCCCGTCGATAGGGTGAACCCCCGCTTTAAGAGATGAAAGTATTGAAAACTATAGTAGGCATGGAACTGTAAATATTAATTCATGTACAGATGTGTAATAAATGCACCCCAAAAAAGAAACTGGGTTTGGTGGTGCTCGTTTTTGGAAAAGTAATGATTATGCTTGATGATAAAAGATTTGATATTGGTTTAGATTTAGATGAGTTACCCCATTGAAATAGTGTACAGTTCTGTCGATGTATTATGAAGATATCTGACCTTCCAACAAGTAACTGAGATTGGGTGATCCTACATTGTATTATGTAGATTTCTGACCTTCCAAGTCCAACAAGTAACTGAGATTGGGTGATCCTACATTGTATTATACAGATATCTGACCTTCCAAGTCCAACAAGTAACTGAAATTGGGTGATCCTACATTGTATTATACAGATATCTGACCTTCCAACAAGTAACTGAGATTGGGTGATCCTACATTGTAATATACAGATATCTGACCTTCCAACAAGTAACTGAGATTGGGTGATCCTACAATGTATTATATAGATATCTGACCTTCCAACAAATAACAAAGATTGGGTGATCCTACATTGTATTATAAAGATATCTGACCTTCCAACAAGTAACAAAGATTGGATGATCGTACAATGTATTATACAGATATCTGACCTTCCAACAAGTAACTGAGATTGGATGATCCTACATTGTAGTATACAGATATCTGACCTTCCAACAAGTAACTGAGATTGGGTGATCCTACATTGTATTATATAGATATCTGACCTTCTTCCAACGAGTAACTGAAATTGGGTGATCCTACATTGTATTATAAAGATATCTGACCTTCCAACAAGTAACAAAGATTGGGTGATCCTACATTGTATTATACAGATATCTGACCTTCTTCCAACGAGTAACTGAGATTGGGTGATCCTACATTGTATTATACCGATATCTGACCTTCCAACAAGTAACTGAGATTGGGTGATCCTATATTGTATTATACAGATATCTGACCTTCCAACAAGTAACAAAGATCGGATGATCGATCGTACAATGTATTATACAGATATCTGACCTTCCAAAAAGTAACTGAGATTGGGTGATCCTACAATGTATTATATAGATATCTGACCTTCTTCCAACGAGTAACTGAGATTGGGTGATCCTACATTGTATTATAAAGATATCTGACCTTCCAACAAGTAACAAAGATTGGGTGATCCTACAATGTATTATACAGATATCTGACCTTCCAACAAGTAACTGAGATTGGGTGATCCTACATTGTATTATACAGATATCTGACCTTCTTCCAACGAGTAACTGAGATTGGGGCGATAGGATCACTGTTAGCTGTCTAACATTAGAAGTCTCTATACTGTACTGAGACCCTCAAAGGAAACAGGTGCCAAATAGCAGCTGTAGACCAAAATTAAAATGTGTTACAGGTTTGTTCAGTGAACAGTGAGGTGCAATATTGAAACGTATTCCTCTACATCATTTATTTGGAACGATAAGATCCTAGCCCACGACAGATGCTGCATTAAAATGGGTAAAGATTGTCGGCTGCATGTCAAAACTAATGGTCTATGCCATTTAGGAAGACCAGCAGTATTGTCCGGGATACCCATCAGCTGTATTCATGTGGCATGATGGTGTATATACTCATGAGCACAGTATAACGTGGCCCCTAGAGACTTGAGAAGAGTGGGAAGATATGTCTCTTGAAATCTCCCAGGATTAGGTAGGGAGATCTTGACCCACAAAAGTGCAAACATTCCATTTCAGTGTCATCACCTTGTGTTTCCAACTATTGTCTCTGAAGGCTCCTCCAACTTGCTTGTACAACTCCATTTTCAACATGATGGATTTGGTGCAGTTTGCATCAGTTTGATAGTATTGTTCTTAAGAAGGAGCTTGTGGTTTTATTTGATCGTTTTCTGAAGGCTGAGTATGGTGTCTGCAGAGTTTGGCAAACTCAGTGATCGTCTATAAGGTCTGACCTCAATTCTTTGTTTTATTTTAAAATGGAGGATGATCCATCTCATCTAACCAGGAACCTGGGCTAGTAGGAAAATCTGGATAGCCCATGCTGCTTTCTGTGGAAATATCGGATGTGGGTGCAGCTGGTAGTGCTCGTAAAGGAGCGTGGGGTAAAATCCCCCCTGAATTGTCCATGCTGTATGGCAATCCATGTGATGGAAGGGAGGAGATAGAAGAGGGTGACTGAGGAATGTCATATGGACTACCATCATGAAGATCTTGGTAGGAGTGTCCAGTGCCATCTATCGTGAAGCCTCCATTGGTCAGTGGCATATTTACAAGGTCCCCTCCTGCACTGTAAATGCCTCCTGAAGATCCCAGCTCAGACAAAATTTGGTCATCTGTTGTTGAAAAAATACAATGGTTAAATGAGTTACTATCATATACATATTTATCATATTTAAAAGCTAATGAAAATTTATTTTTCAATTGCAAATATCAGCTTTAATAGGACTAAGGACATCTATTGGTCTTTATCACTATCCTCTGCACTGCAGAAAATGCTACAAGCTTGACATCTTGGAGCCTCAAATAGCCATGAAATAACAGTAAAGCCATGAAGAGAAAGATATGCTGGGAGGTCTGAGATCAGTGTTGCCAACCGCAAAAAACAGGCACCTTTTTCCTGCCAGTGAGAGGAAAATGTGGCCAGTAAAAAATATGGCTGTGACGCTCGGGGCATGCACAGCTCGGGTCTGGAGCCGGCCAAGACCATTCAAGTGCCTGCTACAGTGTGTTTGGGTGGTACCGGTTGGAGGGCGGGGTCCGATGGAGATGGTGCCTAAACATGTTGTGTGTTGTCCAGGTGCAAGGGAGCCTAGCGGAGCTCTCAGATCCTCGTTTGCGGGTCTGCAGGATGGGAGTAAGGCAAGCTGGGAGTGGGACTGTCAGTGCTGTTTGGACTGGAGGGGACTGAGAGGACCACCTGGGTTGGGGAGAGACTGTCACTGTGACTCAGGGAAGGACGTGTTGGTGATCTGTGCTGCTGTGCACTGCTGTCAGTGTCAGTATGAGAGTCCATTTCAAGTGTGCATGTCGCCCATTCTAATTTCCTGTCCCTGAGCCACTTACTTACTATATTGAAAATAAAATAAGAAATATGCATTTTGCTTTAATATCTACCTTAAACCTTATGGGGCAGATCCACAGAGATCTGCACCCGCGCAGCGTATCAGAGATACGCTACGCCGCCGTACCTTTCCTGGCTTTAGTTCAAATCCAGGATTTTGCGCCATAAGTTACGGCGGCGTAGTCTATCTCTCCCGGCGGAATTCAAATCGCCGATTAGGGGGCGTTTCATTTAAATGAAGTGCGTCCCCGCCCCGAATGAACTGCGCATGCGCCGTCCCAAAATTTCCCGCCGTGCATTGCGCTAAATGACGTCGCTAGGACGTCATTTTTTTTTACTTAGACGGGACTTACGTACATTCCGATTCACGGACGACTTACGCAAACAAAAAAAAAATTCAAATTAAACGCGGGAACGACGGCCATACTTAACATGGCAAGTCTAACTATACGCCGCAAAATACCAGCTTTAACTATACGCCGGAAAAAGCCGACTAGAGACGACATAAAGGAATGCGCCGGCCGCTCGTACGTTCGTGGATCGTCGGAAATAGCTAATTTGCATACCCGACGTGGAAAACGACGGGAACGCCACCCAGCGGACGCTGAAGTATTGCATCTTAGATCCGAAAGCGTACGAAGCCGTACGCCTGTCGGATCTAACCCAGATGCCGTCGTATCTTGGTTTGAGGATTCAAACTAAAGATACGACGCTGGAAATGTGAAAGTAGGCCGGCGTATCAGTATATACGCCAGCGTACTCTCTCTGTGGATCTGCCCCTATATTTTTAGCCTAAATGCTGAAATTTGCACTTACAACTGTAATTTTGTACTTTTTGGAAATGCCAGTAAAAACTTGGCTGTGCCAGTAAATTTTGGGTGTCATGTCAGTAAATTTCAATCTGGTAGGTTGGCAAAACTGTCCGAGATATAAAGCATCATTGGGTGCTTTAACCTATCAGTGTCCACCAAGCATTAAAGTAAACTCATCATGAGAGGAATATGGGGGGTATCATTGCCGATCTCCTGAAAAAGCTAATTGTCTGGCTGTCATACTGACCTACTGGCTTCAGCTCATTCTGAGTCACTGATGAAAAAATGAAACAAGTATGCAGATCAGGAAAACTCGAGTAAAGTCGGAGCTCCATATCTGAATACTTGTTCTTTTTTAGAGAATCTGTACTAAACCATGATAATTATAATGCCAGTCAGACTACCGGCATTCTTAGAACGAAAAGCGAGCAATGGAAGCTTCGTTTTTCACCTCATGATAGGTTTATTTTAAAATATCAGGTCTTTACAGAAAAAAGGACAGCTATTTGTAAAAAATAAGCCAATAAAAAGGGTTTTCCAAAGCCAACAAATTGCTTATGCTAAGTTGTGTTACATTTCAATGTAGCCTTAGTGAGCCATTAAACATGACAAGTCCTCCTTTAAAGTTCTTCTTTATAGAACTCTAAAACATAGATATAATGAAGAAATTAGTCTGATATCAAATAATAGGCAGGCAGTTTGAATTATAAGCTGCTTATTATTCCGCACACACCAAAATCATCATAAACCAGTTGATGGCTGAACTAGAGGTATGATTAATGCCGCTTCGCCGTTCTTATTTATTTGATCAATTGCCTAGTTCACGGCCGTGTTTGACAAATGGACTGCAGGGAATACTACTCAGGTATTTACTGGAGATGGAGAGGAAGCTGTAACTACCGATGGCTGTCAGCCCTGTCGTACCTACAACTTTCTAGCAGCCCAGCAAACCGGCTGACAAATACAAAGTTCATTACAATGCACTATATTTCATAACAACACAGCATGCACTTCCATAATTCACTGTAACTTTCCGCCTTGGTGAATTGCTTTGCACTTTTTTTAAATGAAGGACTGTGTTCTGCATTCCAGCTCTTGCCAATCTTGATTTTTAGCCAACCACAAGCATCATGGGAGAATGGAGTGGTCAGTTTAATGTTATACATGTCATATCATAATCTAATGAGCAAAGAATTAGATGTATCTAGCCATGTATGACAGTCCTAGAAAACAGACATTTCTAAGCTTCCCAATGCTTTGATCCATGGTCAAGATTCCAGTGTAAAGCTGATCACAAATGGTAAACTTTGTGCAATTACTTTTCATTTACCAACAACTAGGGTTGTCCCGATACCACTTTTTTAAGACCGAGTACAATTACCGATACTTTTTTTCAAGTACTCGCCGATACCGATTACCGATACTTTTTTTAAATGTCATGTGACAGTTTCTCAAAGCACAATACAGATTAGGTAGCACTGATAGGATTAGGTGGCACTGATATGCAGCACTGATAGATGGCTGCCTGGCACTGACAGATGGCACTGATGGCTTGCTGGCACTGGCAGATGGTACTGACGGCTGGATGGCACTGGCAGGTGGCACTGACAGCTAACGGGCACTGATAGGTGATATTTATGGGCACTGATGGGCAGGCACTAAAATGCCATTAGGGAAGGCTGTCTGCAACGCCCATCCTGGTACTCCTTGCACTTGGCCGCATAAAAGCAGCAGCAGCCATCTTGTTACACCCAGCCCAAACTGTATGGGCTGGGTGTAACAAGATGTTCACCCAGATCTAGAGAGGTCCCGTCTGCCCATGATTTGTCTATAGGCCGGGCAGGAACTGATTTGGAACCAGAGCCTTCTGGACCTATATTGTGTCCATTTACATCAAACTGTTGGATAAAAAAAAGCATGAAGGCCTTTTTTCATTTTCTTTCTCGACCTGGGTGGAATAAAAGGTAAGCCCACAGACTTACATGGAGCTTCCCATCAGGCCTGCCTGAAAAAGTGTCAGGCAGACTTCATTGAACCAACTGTGTGAAGAGGGCCCCAAATCTCTTAAAGAAAGTGGAGGGTTCCAAACAGCTTGATTTGTAATGGCAAGTTTGTTGTCCAAAACATACAGCCATGTTGTTTTCTAAAATATTCCTAAGGCCCATAACTCCAGCATATTAGTACCCGCCACCCCCCCCCCCCCCCCCACACACACACACACACACACCCCTATAACTAACCACTGGTCCAAAAAAAATCTATCCAGTTGCCCATTTCACTTACCTGAAGCCACAGTCACTTGGTCATTTTTCATCTTCTGTTTATTTCCCGGGGGCCCTTTTTCAGGTGTCCACATCACTGTCTGCATGATGTGGACACCTCCTATTGGTGGAAGTGACAGTTCAATCGTCTGGGTCCTCTCTCATAGACTCCAGAGGCAGGAGAACTCACAGGGGCAGTGAGGGGACCAGTGTCCAAAAAGATACTGAGCAGGGGGAAAAGCCTGGCCCACAGGGCAGAAAATCTGCATGATGGTTTAGGAAGAGCTGATTGAAATTAAGAGGAGTAAGGTCATTGTATGCACAATGTACTATTTAAATTTTACTTTTGCCTGGAGTTGGGCTTGAAGTTGCGGCGGCGTAGCGTAAATCGGCCGGCGTAAGCCCGCCTAATTCAAATTTGGATCAGGGGGGGCGTGTTTTATGCAAAACTACTGTGACCCGACGTGATTGATGTTTTTCGGAACGGCGCATGCGCCGTCCGTGGAATTTCCCAGTGTGCATTGCTCCAAAGTATGCCGCAAGTATTGGTTTCGACATGAACGTAAATGACGTCCAGCCCCATTCACGGACGACTTACACAAACGACTTAACTTTTTCAAATTTCGACGCGGGAACGACGTCCATACTTAACATTGGCTGCGCTTCATATAGCAGGGGCAACTTTACGCCGGGAAAAGCCTAACGTAAACATCGTAACTTTACTGCGTCGGCCGCGCGTACGTTCGGGAATTCGCGTATCTAGCTAATTTGCATACTCGCCGCAGAATTCGACGGAAGCGCCACCTAGTGGTCCAAAAAAAAATGCAGTTAAGATCCGACGGCTCTTACGCCTGTCGGATCTAATGGGTATCTATGCGTAACTGATTCGCAGAATCTAAGAATCTAAGAATCAGGCGCATAGATACGACGGCGCAACTCAGAGATACGACGGCGTATCTGGAGATACGCCGTCGTATCTCGGTTGTAAATCTGGGCCTTAGTGTGCAGTGGCCTAGTGTAGTACCCGGACATCTATTTATAACAGTTCATTGTTGTCAGTCCTTTGGAAGAGGATGATTGAGTAGGTGCTGCACATTGTTCTTTGAATTTTTCAATAAAAGCTTTCCAGGTTCATCACCAGGCAGTATAGAAAGCAATGACAATTTGCACAATACAGGAACCTATAACAATTTCTATTTCAGTTTGCTGCACTCAGATCGGTTAAAGGATTATTTCCGCTTGCCATGGATTACATTTTCTAGGAAAGCCTTGTAGCTTCTAAGGACAAACAAAGCTGCCCTAACAATGGGTCACCATATAGCTCCATAAATAAGGAATGACTTCATAGTTACCTCTGTAGCTTAATTCGCTGTCACTAATGCCACAATCTTCTGCAGAGCTTTCCTTCCCAGGCTTCCCTACACGAGATTTCCTGACGCTCTTATAGAATTGCCCCCAGCGTTGCCGCCCTGCGTCCTTTTTGAGCCTCTTCTCTTTTGCACGTCTGTTTTGGAACCAAACCTGAAATGAGAGGTTGAGTGAATTTTCTGTCTACATTATATTAAGTATTTTTACTGAGCCCCCTGTGACCCCAACCATTCAACCATATATGATTTTGGGTTGATGGACTTTCCTTTTTACTTTTACTGTACTCCAACCTTACTTTTATTTCTGCTGTTGTACAAGTGTCACTCCTGTAATGTAATTGCTTACTCTGATTTTACTGCTTACTGTAAGCTTATCAGAGTGCACATTAGAAGCTGCAGCAACTTAGATAGAACCCCCTCATTTGCTGGCTGGAGACATCCAGCGTCATCTAATAATTGCTTGCCAAGCCTGCCTATCATTGGACTGCACCTTTCATTCAAATGGATTTCCGTTCTTTTGGTCATGGAGCCTCAGCAGTACCTGTGGACCAGGGGTGGCCAACCAGTGGCCTGGGGAGCCCTCTGATGTGGCCCGCGACCTCCTGCTCTGGAATGGTGGGTTGGCAAGCCCAGATCGCAGGTTGTGACTCGCCATACCACAGCATCAGTGTTGTAAATTAAGCTGGTGGTAGAGGAAGAAAGCGGCTGCGGAGCAGAGCCCCATAAGCTGATGCTTCCTCTACAGCATCGGCTTTTGCCACAGGCGGAGTCTATGGCAAAGTTCAGCTAACCCGCAGGATAGACACAGGTGCACTACAGTACGTTGCACCCGCGGTGTGGGTAAACCGCAGCACATCAGTGTGAAAGCAGCCTTATGCCCTTTTTCACACGACCAGCCCAACCAAATGGGACCGTCAATTCACCTCTACAGAGCGACAGATGTCCGTTTACCCCTCCTACCTCCAATCTGAAAAACAGAAGGGAATTTGTCCCCTTCCATCTGGGCGGATCGGAGGGCCTATAGAGTATCCGTGATCTGTCATCCGCCCGCTCTGCTCATTGTGGCCCTCGACTGGTTATCAAGTTGCTTAAGTGGCCCTCGCTCTTCAAAAGGTTGGGCACCCCTGCTGTAGACACTACTAAGGCAGGTTGCATGCAAATTCAATCTGCCTAGGAACTTCCACTTCTACAGAATGAAATTCACCTATCACAGCCTTTAGATATTTGCTTGCATTAGACCTGAGGGCTCTTATGAGGTCTACTGAGGTGGGGTGCTGTGATCTTTTCTATGTACAGCACCCTACCAGGTCTTCCCACTAATTAGGTTCTTTCTGCCTTAAAGTGGAGTTCCACCCAAAAATGGAACTTGCACTTTTTGGAACCCTCCCCCCATCCAGTGTCACATTTGGCACCTTTCAGGGGGGTGGGGGGAGCAGATACCTGTCTAATACAGGTATTTGCTCCCACTTCCTGGCATAGATCACCTCGGTGATCTACGCCACTTCTGGCGCCTACTCTGTGCCCCCACTGAATTCTGGGAGACACACAGCTCCCAGAACACAACAGGGACCAGACGCACAGCGCTAGTTGCACATGCGCAGTAGGAAACCAGGAAGTGAAGCCACAGCGCTTCATTTCCTGATTCCCTCACCCAGGGGGCAGCTGAGAGCCGAGCAATTGTTTGGTCTCGACTGCCGACATTGCGGCGCAGGCACCATGGACAGGTAAGTGTCCATGTAATAAGAGTCAGCAGCTGCTGTATTTGTTGCTGCTTTCTTTTAATATGTTTTTTAAGTGGGATCTTTAAATAGGGAAGCCCAGTAATGACATCAATGGGTTTAAAATAGGATATGCAATAAACATGGAAATACTTTATTTAAAAGGAAGCCAGCAAAGGCAAAATCTAAGCTGATAAAACCTTAGCTTTAAACAGTAGTTCAACTAAGCACTATTTTTGCTTAACCTGTCAACAAAACATACTTTTAGTCGAACTTCAGGTAAATTTACGTCTAACAAACAAAAGATATGTTGAAGAATTAAATAAGTTAGGACCCTTGTGTGGCCCCTCCTGCTTCTCAGGGTCTCACAGCTTCCATGATGTCATAGGAGTTCCCCTTATTCTGCCCTTATAAGCAGTCATGTGAAGTAAAATAAAAAGCCTAATATAAAAAATAATAAATACTATTTATTATAAGTGATCATTACATAATTTCTGTTCTCAGCTGCATAAGGGGCTTAGAGAGGTGGGGGAAGAGAAACTACAGTGCACTGATCTTCCCAGTAATTGGCTGTGGTGGGGGAGATGTCAGAAGAATATGTTACCCCAACATTTCATATTCCTGATGTGCGTCTGTTATACCATGTCCTTGTGTAAAAAGATTCCTGTTCTCTTTGCATTGCCTCCTTTGTGTGAAATCCCTGGTGTTCCTGCCAGTCCCCATTTTCCTATTTCAAACCAACCACACTGGGCATGAGAACATATCTATAGACGGCCATACATGGATCGAAATTTTGCCTTTTCAGCAGGGATTGAGCAACTTTCGAGCCATGTATGGGCAGGCTTCTTGTACAGAAGTCAGTCTACCGATCGACTTCTGTACAACCAGACTGTTGGGTTTTTCCAAAAAGATCTATAGCTGGCAACTTTGATCAGTGTGTGTGGTAAGGGTCCCTGCTGTCAGAACAGGTGCAATTCCTCCATCCACCTCAAATGAGTGGATGGGAGAAACAGGTAATTTATTGGGTTCAGCCTGCCTGTCCAGACTTCTTCTGACATCTCCCCCACCACAGCTAATTACTGGGAAGATCAGTGCACTGTAGTTTCTCTTCCCCCACCTCTCTAAGCCCCTTATGCAGCTGAGAACAGAGATTATGTGATGATCACTTATTTAAATATATGTACACAAACATTTTGGATTAATTTATATTTTAAACCGAAGGGCTATTTTACAAGATGAGGGTTTACAGATACTTTAAAACAGACACATTAGAGTATGTACAAACATTTTGTAAACATGAATAAAATAGTGGCAAGATACATGAATAATAATAAGGAAGAGTAGAGAGGATATAATAATAAATCCTCTCTGCTGCTGACTACTGAGACAGAATACGCTTAAATTTACGATGGCGTAGATTCAGAGTTACGACGGCGTATCTACTGAACTCTCTGTGAATCTAGCTAATTATAGTTAGCTGCTCTGTGCAATGCCCCCCTTTCCCTGATTAAAGTGGAACTTCAGTCCTGTTTTCAACTTTCCATCTAGTAAATCTTCTGCCCTTGTTGCTTTTAACTTTGGATAGTAAAACATTTTATTTCTATCAGTAAATACCTTATACAACCCACTTCCTGTTTCTTGTCTGGTCATTAGCCTAGGCTTATGACATCATGCACAGCTCTCTCTCTCTCTCTCACTTTCGCGAGAGTTTGCCAGGAATGGAGGGGGGATGAGACATAAGAGGGCCAATGAGAGCTGCAGAGCTGGAGATGTGCCTCTGTGTGTCTGTGTAAATCCAGGAAGTGAACAGGCAGCAGCTTCAGCTGCCCACAGTTAAAATGGCTGCAGACAGACTTATTGGAGGGAGATTTCTGCAGCATATTTGGTAAGTACAGAATCACAGTATATATAAAATAATATGCAAAGTGGTTGGAGGGAAGCCTCAGAATGGCAAAGTTGTTTTTTATTACAAATTATGTGAGCAGATAAATAAAATAATTCCTCCTAGGTCCTTGCTATCCTAGGTCTCTACGCGTTTTAGTCTTTTTGCTCAAGCATCTTCATGAACAATAATCATACAGAGTTAGAATTAAAGCAATTTTAAATATGTGTGTGTGTGTGTATATATATATATATATATATATATATATATATATACTGTGGCCCGGATTCACGTAGAATCGCGTATCTTTGTGCGGCGTAGCGTAAATAGGCCGGCGTAAGCCCGCCTAATTCAAATGTGGTAGATGTGGGCGTGTGTTATGTAAATTCTATGTGACCCCACGTAAATGACGCTTTTTATGAACGGCGAATGTGCCGTCCGTGAAAGTATCCCAGTGCGCATGCTCCAAATTAACCCGCAAGAAGCCAATGCTTTCGACGTGAACGTAAATGACGCCCAGCCCTATTCGCGAACGACTTACGCAAACGATGTACAATTTTCGACGCGCGAACGACGTCCATACTTAACATTGGTATGCCTCATATAGCAGGGGTAACTTTACGCCGGGAAAAGCCTAACGTAAACGGCGTATCTGTACTGCGACGGTTGGGCGTACGTTCGTGAATTCGCGTATCTAGCTGATTTACATATTTCTATGCGTAAATCAGCGTACACGCCCCTAGCGGCCAGCGTAAATATGCAGTTAAGATACGACGGCATAAGAGACTTACGCCGGTCGGATCTAATACAAATCTATGCGTAACTGATTCTAAGAATCAGGCGCATAGATACGACGGCTCGGACTCAGAGTTACGACGGCGTATCTGGAGATACGCCGGCGTAACTCGTTTGAGAATCCGGGCCTGTATATTTATACACCACTCACACAGATCTCTTGTATAAAATGTATGTGTAGGCTATGTATATATTGTTCTTTTTTTTAACAGGTCTTCAATATATTCTCATCCAACACTTTCAGAGTCATGTGACACAAGAGGGTGCAATATAAAATGTGTCTGATTGTTGGCAAAAGGCAACAAAATATCTTTCTAATCACAATGTTGCAAATCTCTGCTAACAGTAATGGCACATAACGAAGCTCTCTTCAGATACTGGCTTTATGTTTGAACTGTCATCAGAATCTGCCAGTTTCATCAATGCCAGAAAATGTCCATATTTCTTGGCCCTCCTCATTTGGCCTGAGACTGACGTTTTATGGAATCTGCAATATGTCTGTAAATCTAACAAGCAACACATGACTCTAATGGGTTTTTATAACTTTCTGTAATCTTGCAGATACAGCATGCGAAATGGTAAAGACAGTGTAAGGCTGATGACACAACGGCGATTTTCTTGAAGCGAATACTACCACCCCCACCCAAATTATTTTCTATGGGATCGCTAACAGTGACATTTTTAATGTGATTTTCCACACTGTGGCTTAGTGATTGAGTTTTATCAGCACTTCAGTTTGGCCGCAAAATCACTAGTGGTGTCCGCTCTTAATGCGTTTCGTGAAATGGCGTCCGCTCTTCAGTGGTGTCCGTTCTTAATGCGTTTCGTGAAATGCAATACATTTTCTTAGCTACAAATTGCTGAAGATTGACTAGGGGCAGAGTACTTCCTTTATCCATTCACAGAACACTTCGGAGGAGATTTACTAAAACTGGTGCACACAGAATCTGGTGCAACTGTTCAAAGCAACCAATCAGCTTCTAACTTTAAATTGTCCAAATAAGCTTTGACAATAAAACCTGTAAGCTGATTGGTTGCTATGCACAGCTGCACCAGATTCTGTGTGCACCAGTTTTTGTAAATCTCTCCCTTTGTGTGAGCAAAATACAAGGCTTTTTGTGAATGGAAGAGAGAGGCCAAGGCTATGCCACACGATACCTGCACTACATGAGAGCTGGTCAGTGCTTAGTTGCAGTGCTGTAAGAAGAGCTCTGACTCTAGTATCCGGTATCACTAGAGCTATCATTTTTACACTACACAGCAGCAATTAGGATTACCATCTTTAGGCTGGATTCACACCTACGCATTTTTGGTGCTTTTTGCATTTTGCAGATTTGCATTACAGAACGTGTTCCATAGGAAACCATGTAAAATGGAATGTAGTGCAAATCTGCAAAGAACAGTAAAACTGCATAGGTGTGAATCCAGCCTTAGAGGTAACTTCTTCATGGTGGTCCTGATTAGCCTAGCTCTGAGGAAGGGGGATGTACCCCTGAAACGCGCCAGTATACCCTGTGATATGGTCTTTCACATCTCCATACACTGTGGTGATTTTTTGGCTCAATTGAGAGTTGCCTTTTGTGAGTAGCCACTTTTTATTATTTTATCATTCATAAAATTGTCATTGGTAATGCACTAGGTGTGTGCACCTTCCATTTTTTCTTTTTACAAGTAACTTCTTTGTAGAGATCAGAATTAAAAAATATATATTTTAATTCTGAAATACAACCCATAAAATATATATATTTAAAAAAAAAAATGATAAGCTGTAAAGACAAAATTAGATTTTTTTAATATTTTTGTCTGCTTATAGGAAGACTTATCTGAGCCAAACATGAATTACCGGATTTATCGGCGTATAACACGCACCTAACTTTAAGAGGGAAGTTTCAGGAAAAAAACATTCCACAGCCCCCTGCGTATAACACGCAGACACAGTTTACCCTCTATTTTCAGGGTAAAAAAGTGAGTGCCAATAAATACAGTAACCACTTACCGACCGCTGCACGCACTTTTACGTCGGCAGAATGGCATAGACAGGCAAAGGGCATACAGGTACGTCCCTTTAAATTTGCCGCTGTGTGGGCGCGCTCCGTGACCGGGCCCGCAGGACCCACAAACTCGATGTCCGCCGGTGTCCCGCGATCGTGTCACGGAGTGGCAGAACAGAGGGGTGCCTGTGTAAACAAGGCATCTCTTTGTTCTGCCTAGTGACAGGACACTGATCATCTGCTCCCTCTCATCGGGAGCAGTAATTAGTGTCGTGTCACAGTAAGCCCCGCCCCCCCACAGTTATAATCACTCCCTAGTGCACACTTAACCCCTTCCTAGCCCCCTAATGATTAACCCCTTCCCTCCCAGTCACATTTATACAGTAATCAATGCATTTTTATAGCACTGATCGCTGTATACATGTCAATGGTTCCAAAATAGCATCAAAAGTGTCCGATGTGTCCGCCATAATGTCGCAGTCACTATAAAATTCGCTGATCGCCGCCATTACTAGTAAAAAAAAAGTTTTATTAAAAAGGCCATAAAACTATCCCCTATTTTGTAGACGCTATAACTTTCACGCAAACCAATCAATAAACGCTTATTGTGATTTTTTTACCAAAAATAAAGAATACGTATCGGCCTAAACTGAGGAAAAACATTTTTTTACAAATATTTTTGGGGCATATTTATTATAGCAAAAAGTAAAAAAATATTTTTTTTCAAATTGTCGCTCTATTTTTCTTTATAGCGCAAAAAAATAAAAAACGCAGAGGTGATCAAATACCACCAAAAAAAAAGCTCTATTTGTGGGGGGGAAAAAAGACATCAATTTTGTTTGGGCGCAACATCGCATGATCGCGCAATTGTCAGTTAAAACGACGCAGTGCCGAATCGCAAAAAGGGGCCTGGTCATTTTACCAAAAAAAAGCCATCTATGTCCTTAAACAGTGTAAAAAAAATGTGGTTACTCATAGAGCTATAAGCAGGTCGAGGCATACAGGAGCTGCTAAGCTTGGCCTGGACATCGCTGCCCCCCAGTAACATGTGGGTTAAACAGGGGGGCTGAATTATAGCAGCAATTAACAGAGTTCCCTCTAGTGGCTAATCTATAAATCTGTACATTTAAAATACAAAGTGCCTGCCTTTCATTTATGAGACGGTTTCGCAGCATACACTAGTGACAGGTGTAATTTAAAGTGGAGCTATTATTAAAATTTACACTAGTCAGTAGGGCACATGCCAGCATTACCCAATCACAATATTATTTGGAGTGAAAAAGTCCATGCCATGGATATAAGGAGCTGCTGTGCTCCACCTCTCAGCCTAGATCACATGGCCGCACATGGTCTATCAATCATTACTGAAGAGAATCTATAGTTTTCAATCAACTCTGAGATAAAAAGAATGCTACAACAATTACAATCTATGCAAAGTCACAATGGCTCAGATTCATAAAGACTTACGCTGACGTATCTTTATATACGCCGCGTAAGTCCACGGATGCGCCGTCGCATCTATGCCCCGTATTCACAGTACAAGATACGCCTGAATTTTGGCTTCCTACAACCGACGTAAGTCTCCTACGCCGTTGTATCTTGGGTGCATATTTACGCTGGCCGCTAGGGGCGCTTCCATTGATTTACGCGTTGAATATGCAAATGACCTAGATATGCCGTCGGATTTTACGTAAGTCGTACGTGAATGGGGCTGGGCGTAGGTTACGTTCACGTCTTATAAATTGAGCCGGCGTATCGTAGGGAGTAAATTCAACGTGATTCTGAGCATGCGCGCACATGCGCCGTTCGTTCGGCGCTTCATTTACATGGGGTCACGATTCATTTTAATACAACACGCCCACTACCTACCTACGCTACGCCGCCGTAACTTAGGGAGCAAGTGCTTTGTGAATACTGGTCTTGCCTCTCTATGTTACGTCGGCGTAGCGCATATGAGCTGCGCTACTCCCGCTCAAATATACGCCGCTCTACCTGAATCCGGCCCAATGTTTTTAGTATTTTAGCACACATTCAATTTGTTCACATTAAGATGATTTATTTTATGAATATCTAAAAAACTAAAAGATAGAAAGAGTAAGGATTTGAAAATGTAAAAGTCTTCCTGCAGATTCCCATGTCAAATATACTGTAAATACTGAGATCACTTGCTCCCTAAGTTACGGCGGCGTAGCGTAGGTAGGTAGTGGGCGTGTTGTATTAAAATGAATCGTGACCCCATGTAAATGCCTGCTAATGCAAAAGACTTGAGATTGTGACTTTGTAGTGGGTGATTCTATAAAATCCCTGTTTTCAAATTAGGCTAATTCTTTTTATTATTATAATCACTGAAATGTTCCTCGTTTCCTTATACTGGTTATTTGTTTTCATACGCATTATGCATATGTATGTATGGGAATGATCAATACTGCTTGTTTTCCTTGATAAGATTTGTCAGATATGTTTTTTTAAGTATATTTCAACTTGGATGGATATAGAAAAGGGATAAAGGAAAAGTTCATCTTCCATTTTCTCCTTCTGCTTCTCATCTTTCGAATGTGTGCACCGACCCATCCCCTATTGCATTCCTAGATGGCTTTTATTCCAAAACTCCCTTCTCGTTCCTTGCTCTGTATGGAAGAGGAAAACCCCCCCTCCCCCCCCCCGTGTGAAGCTTGTGGAGGAAACTTGCTGAGCTGACAATGAACTTTTATGTCACGTGGACTTATAAAGAGGATGTGTGTGCTGCTTCCCTGGAATGGACTTGTGAGAAGAAACCATCCCTTATATGGACTGACCAATGAGAAGCTTCATGCCAAGGGCAAGCCACACAGGGGAGGAGGGTAGAGTGGGTGTGTCTGTATAATGTGAACCAATCAATGCATGTTTTGTGATTCTATGCTTTTAATAAAGCTGTGGGGGCCTTCTATGCTTTTAATAAAGCTGTAGAGGCCCTCTCTTGGCTGTTGAACGTTGGAAGGTGAGCATGTGAAATCTTTTTGTCTGGATTGCATGCTCTCATTAATTTGAATCAGCCGGTAGAATGGGTTGTTCCTCCCTGAGAAATTGTGTCAGGAAAATAATTAGTCCACATCAACTTGACCTTGGTGAACACAGTTTTCTGTCTGCCTTATTTGTAGACAAACCCATAAGCTTAGGCTGGCCATAGACTGTTTGAATCTCGACCAGTTCAGCAGGAACCGGACTATATTTGAACCATGTACTGTATGGTTCAGTTAATAATGGAAAAAAGAGAAAAATTGCGCCAACCCAATACGTGCAATAAAGTCCTTTTGTGTGTCCACAAAAAATTATTCAAATTATCAAGGAAAAAATCGCACAAAAATAAGTGCAAAAAGTAAGTACAAATAAGTCCTTAATACGTGCACATATGCAATAATAAAGTCCAAAAATAGTGAAATCCAGGACAAACGACACCCAGTGTGTAAATATTAACATAAACGTGATCCGCCACCACATGGACTGAGGCTTACCACAAGGCAACCAAATAACAGCGTTATTTATGGTTAACACCAGGATACTCCAGAGTATAGGGAACAGCTTTAAATTGGACCCGGGATGTAAACAGACCACAATTCATAGGAATCCTTGGCGGGATATGCGAAATCTATTGTGAAGTTCTCCTCCTCAAACCGTCTCTTATGGCCCAGTCGATAATAAACATGCAGGGAAGGAGACCGCACATAGGGTAGTAGGTACCAACAATTTTATTAAAAGTAATTAAAACTACTTACAAGCGTGGAGCAAGTATAAGCATAAAAACAGATGCCGGCCGGCATATAGCAGAAGTCCTTCCTGAACGCGGTGACGTCACTGCACGCCGTCCCAGACGCGTTTCGTCACAAATTGACGTTTTCAATGGGAATAGACTCTGCAGTGAACCACCGCTTTATATTTCCAGGCCTCGCTTTGACTGCCAGGAACCGGAAGTAACAGAAACACCATTTTGGAAGTGGGAAACTGTGTGATATAGCTATGTGCGAGACCTAAAAGTCCCTAAGGCTAAGACAGGGAGATAATTACACAGACGAGACTCAAAATATTGTTACAGGCAAGAATTTACATGCATAATATCAAATAATGAATCTCAATCTGTATAGGATAACGAAACCCAAAATAAAAATAAAACGATAGATTACAGTGTGTAATACATACAAAGGCAATCCGTCCCCCTACAGATTGAAACTGGAACAGCATGCCCTTGAATTAATAGGGAGTAAATGAGCATTACCTCATTACTGGTAACTGTATAGAATAAATTAAATTAAATTATATATATATATGTATAACAACATATAAAAATATATATGTGAAAAAATTAGGATTGGAAACATAATCAAATCAACCCCCGTTTCCATAAAAAATGAATTATAAAACTCATATAAAAAATTTACGTGAAAAATTATTTGTGTGAAAATTCTTATAATGTAATAAAAATATAAATATATATAAAAACGATTATGAATAATTGTATAAAATTTTACAGTGTAAAAATATTATATATCAATATATATCCCAGTGTTATAAAAACTAACTAATGTGATAGAAAAATTTCTTAAAGGACAAAAAGATTTTTTAAATGACAAAATTTTTTTTCCCATCCTGGTGAGATCAAGGTGAGGCTAAAATAGAAATATACATGAATATCATAAAATTGATATACAAAAGGCACATATAAACCAATAGTGTATACCCTAGACTCCAACATAAATAACATTAGGCGTTATTTATAAACGCATTTACGTCGGTGTCTATATTGAGACCATGGGTGCATAGCTTTTAAGACGGTGTATCCAGGCCATTTCAAGCCTGGATATCTCCCTTACCAGAGCACTTCCCCTCCAGTTTGGTTTGAATTTATCGATACCCAAGAATAATGTATTTCTTGGGTCTTTGTTGTGCTTTAAAAGATAGTGCTTGGACACCGAATGTTGTTCAAATCCATTGAGGATATTTGTAATATGTTCATTCAATCGAACACGTAGTTGTCGCTTGGTGCGGCCCACATATTGTAGGCCGCATGGACATTGAATTAAGTAGACCACTCCTGTGGTCTCACAGGTTATGAAGGGCTTGATGGAATGCTCCTTCCTTGTGACAGTTGATTCAAACGTGGTCATACGTCTACTCCTACATGAATTGGTTGAACAAAAACTCTACACCGTCTGCACTGATAATTCAGTTAATAAACTTGGGTAAAACCAGCCTGCCGGATTCATTTGCGATTATAGCTAGTGGCTGCTACAGCCATTAGCAATAATCACTGTCTTCTCCCGGCAGGGACAGCTTCTTCCACCCCCTCGCCGGGAGCAGGCAATTGCCAGACCTGTCTGTGTTGATGGGGTTATTGTGTACATTTTTTCCCTGCAAGCCATGATTGCAGGAAAGAAATTTGCAGCATAAGTAGCCTGGCTTAGGCCGGCCATAGACGGTTCTGAATTACAGTCTGATCGTGTGTATGGGCCTTTACACATCACATTGTACATCCTTATGGGTTATTCATAGCATACAACAAGTTCTATTATACACTAATGCCGCATACACACGATCGGATTTCTGATGGAATAAAATCCAATGGAATTTTTCGTTGGAATTCTGATGAAGCTGACTTGCATACACACTGTGGGCCAGATCCACGAAGCATTTACGCTGGCGTATCTATTGATACGCCGCGTAACTTCTAGTTTGCTCTGGCGTATCTTTGTTTTGTATCCACAAAACAAGATACGCCTGAAGCTGGGCTAGATCCGACTGGCATACGTCTTAGTACGCCGTCGGATCTAAGGTGCATATTTACGATGGCCGCTAGGTAGCGTTTCCGTCAATTTCCACGTCGAGTATGCAAATTAGTTAGATACGGCGATCCACGAACGTACGTCCGGCCGGCGCATTTTTTTTACGTAGTTTCCGTAAGGCTTTTTTCGGCGTATAGTTACCCCTGCTATATGAGGCATATCCTATGTTAAGTATGGCCGTCGTTCCCACGTCAAATTTTTTATTTTTTACGTCGTTTGCATAAGTCGTTCGCGAATAGGGCTTTGCGTAGAATGACGTTCACGTCGTAAGCATTGGCTTGTTGCGGGTTAATTTCGAGCATGCGCACTGGGATACCCCCACGGACGGCGCATGTATTTACATAAAACACGCCCCCATCACATCCATTTGAATTGCGCGCCCTTACGCCGCCAAAGTTACACTACGCCGCAAATTCTTTAAAGATAAGGAAAATATGCTGAAAGTTACGGCGGCGTAGTGTATCAGAGATACGCTACGCCGGACGCAACAATGCGCCAGGCTATGTGGATCTGGCCCCATGAGACTAAATTCCGACCGTGCCAAAACGCTGTGACGTAAAACAGTACGACAAGCCGAAAAAAATGAAGTTCAATGCTTCTGAGCATGTGTCGACTTGATTCTGAGCATGCGTGGATTTTTCTCTGATGGAGTTCCACACAGACGATAATTACGTAATTTACTATCGGAAAAATTTAAAACATGTTCTATTTTTATTACACCTATGGAAAAAAATCCGATGGGGCTCACACACGATCGGTCAGACTTTTTTCATCGGAAACAATGATCTTGGGTACATCAGCCAAATGGAACAGTTTCAATGAGTAATTGTAAGCTTAATGACATTGAGAAATATGTATTCTTTACATTGATAACTAAGCAGAGAATTCAGCTTTGGTGTTGCCTATCCATGTTTGCCGTACCTGCACAACACGCATGTCTAGCCCCGTCTCTGACGACAGCTGCTCCCTCACATGCCGGGCTGGTTTCGGAGAGTTCTTGTAGGCATTCTTTAATGTCTCCAGCTGTTTGGCCGTTATTGTGGTACGAGGCCTCTTTGCGCCTCCCTCTGAGTCATCTGGATAAGAGAAGACCACATTGCAAACTCAGCACCTTAGGTAAAACTTTCTTTTTCATTTTAGATTTTATATTGTGTATAAATATGTAAAGATTTCACAAAAGCACAATGGAAAGCTTAAAATTCAGCCAGGGAGCAATTTTTTTTCAAGACCTTGCTGACCACCTCTCCAGTAATCAAGTAAAACTGGCATATTTTTACAAATGCTAAAATGCACATTTTAATCACTTGTATTCCTCTCACAAAAATGTAAACATTCCTTGTGATATAAATAAAGCATGATAGGTCCTCTTGGTCTTTGGCCAGCTCTGTGGTAACCTGGCATCACTGCCGCATCAGATCCCGGCTTCTCTGATCACAAGGGAGAGCCCGGAGAGGCACCGATGGGCAGCGGGAGGAGGGGGACGTCCCCTCCCACTGCCTGTAAAAGCAATTCAGCAGCTAATCAGTCACTAGGATGGCTTTTAATTAGAGGGAATCGCTGGCTGAAAAGACAGATATCTGGGTGATGCCTGCTTCTGCAGGCATCACCTAGATATCTTCACTTCAAATCCAGGATGTCATATGACGTCCTACTGGTCGGAAGTGGTTAAAGATGAATTCAAGGTAAGGTATGTTTTTACATAGTTAAATTTGGTTCAGCTTGGACCAATGTAACTATGTATACCATATCTGGCCAGTGCCCCTGTAAGCTGGAAATCAATGAAGTTGCAGCATCCACTTGCTTGTAGGTCCTGTGCTAAATGGCCAGCCTGATGCACTGGAAAAACAGGAGGTTGGACACTCGGCACTGCTGCCATTCAAATAATTAATTCAAAGCATTCTGATTGGACAATGAGATGGGATGGTGATGTCATATAGGCTTTTCCTCTTTGGTTTAGTATTACATTTAAAGTGTAATGATGTAGGAGGATTACTCATTAAGCCGCTGAGTAGACATGAATTACTGAATAGAACAGGAGCATTTGTAGCGTGGTGCAACACTCAAAAGGCACTAAGGCAAAAGACAGTCAGGCAAGAATTTTCCAGGATGAGCTCAGCATTTGCAGCCCATATCATATTTTTAGTATAGGTTTCCTTTTATTTTCAATGTTTTCTGGAATGCATCCTTCCTTAAAGCGGATCTCCGCTCAAAAAAAAATATTAAAAGCCAGCAGCTACAAATACTGCAGCTGCTGAGTTTTAATATTAGGACACTTACCTGTCCTGGAGTCCAGCGGCGTCCGCAGCAGAGGACGAGCGATCACTCGTCACCCTGCTGCTCCCCCCTTCATCCACAGTGAGGGAGCCAGGAAGTGAAGCGCTCCAGCTTCACTGCCCGGTTCCCTACGGCGCATGCGTGAGTCGCGCTGCGCCCACCGATTGGCTCCCGCTGTGTGCTGGGAGCCGAGTGTTCCCAGCACACAACGGGGGACGGACAGGATGTCAGAAAAACCCGTCTTTTGCCCGTGACGTGTGGCCGGAAGTGGGTGCAAATACCTGTCTTTAGACAGGTATCTGCACCCCCCTCCCCCTGAAAGGTGTCAAATGTGACACCGGAGGGGGAGGGTGCCGATCAGCGCGACTTCACTTTAGGGTGGAGATCCGCTTTAAGATTTGTCCAGGGGCGGACTGACAACTCATGGGGCCCTCGGGCAATAGGAGATTATGGGGCCCCCAGGCAATAGATTATGGGGCATCACAGTACTCTATACACACACACATACAGTATACACACACACACAATATATACAAACACACTGAGAACGTACTAGAGAGGCGGGGCAGCTATAATCTTGGGATTTTTAGACCAAAAGGATGTCGGTAAGAGACATTTCAGGGACAGATTTTTACATACTGTCCCTGGTTTTACTGAGGCAGGCAACCCTGATGGGGCCCCCTAGTGGCATGGGGCCCTCGGGCAGTGCCCGAGTGCCCGAATGATCAGTCCGCCCCTGGATTTGTCCTATATGTGTATTTTAAACAACATATGTTTTATCCCAAAGTAGAATTTCAGGCAAAACTTTCCTAATTTGTATTAAGTAAGGTTAGAACCTCTGTCAAGTTCTCATCATTGTCTACGGTGCCTTAAAGAAGTATTCATACCCCTTGATATTTTTCACATTTTGTCAGGTTACACTCAAAAACGTAAATGTATTTTATTGTGATTTTATGTGATCAACAGAAAGTGGCACATAATTGTGAAGTGAAAGGAAAATGATAAATGGTTTTACATTTTTTTTACAAAATAAATATGTGAAAAGTGTGGCGTTCATTTGTATTCTGATACCCCTAAATAAAATCTAGTGGAACCATTTGCCTTCAGAAGTCACCTAATTCGTAAATAGAGTCCACCTGTATGTAATTTATTCTCAGAATAAATACAGCTGTTCTTTGAAGCCCTCAGAGGTTTGTTAGAGAATCTTTGTGAACAAACAGCATCATAAAGGCCAAGGAACACACCAGACAGATCAGGAATAAAGTTGTGGAGAAGTGTAAAGCAGGGCTAGGTTCAAAAAAAATATCCCAAGCTTCGAAAATCTTACGGAGCACTGTTCAATCCATCATCCAAAAATGGAAAGACTATGGCAGAACTGCAAACCTACCAAGACATGGCCATCCACCTAAACTGACAGGCTGGCCAAGGAGAGCATTAATTGGAGAAGCAGCCAAGAGGCCCATGGTAACCCTGGAGGAGCTGCAGAGATCCACAGCTCAGTCAGGAGAATCTGTCCACAGGACAACTATTAGTCGTGAACTGCACAAATCTGGCCTTTTTGGAAGAGTGGCAAGAAGAAAGCCATTGTTGAAAGAAAGCCATAAGAAGTCCCGTTTGCAGTTTGCGAGAAAACATGTGGGGGACACAGCAAACATGTGGAAGAAGGTGCTCTGGTCAGATGAGACCAAAATTTAACTTTTTGCCCTAAAAGCAAAACGCTATGTGTGGTGGAAAACTAACTGCACATCACTTTGAACACACCATTCCCACTGTAAAACATGGTGGTGGTAGCATCATGTTGTGGGGATGCTTTTTTTTTTGACAGGGAAGCAGGTCAGAGTTGATGGGAAGATGGATGGAGCCAAATACAGGGCAATCTTAGAAGAAAACCTGTTATGCCGCGTACACACGATCATTTTTCGGCATGAAAAAAACGTTGTTTTTAAAAAATGTAATTTTAAATGATCGTGTGTGGGCTTCACATAATTTTTCAGGTTCTGAAAAACGACAAACAAACAAAACTCGAACATGCTGCATTTTTTAACGGCGTTTTAAACTATGTCGTTTTTCGGGTTGTAAAAAATTATCGTGTGTGGGCTAAAACGATGTTAAAAACCTGTGCATGCTCAGAAGCAAATTATGAGACGGGAACACTCGTTCTGGTAAAACTACCGTTCATAATGGAGTAAGCACATTCATCACGCTGTAACAGACAAAAAAGCGCGAATCGTCTTTTACTAACACGGAATCAGCTAAAGCATGCCCAAAGGCGAATGGAACCTCCCCTTTATTGTGCCGTCGTACGTGTTGTACGTCACAGCGCTTTGCTAGATCATTTTTTAAAAACGATGGTGTGTGGGAAACGTCGTTTTAATGATGAGGTTGGAAAAACAACGTTTTTTTTTCATGATGAAAAATGATCGTGTGTACGCGGCATTAGAGTCTGCAAAAGACTTGAGACTGGGGCGGAGGTTAACATTCAAACAGAACAACGACCCTAAACAATGGAATGGTTTAGATCAAAGCATATTCATGTGTTAGAATGGTCAAAGTTCAGACCTAAATCCAATTGAGAATCTGTGGCAAGATTTGAAAATCGCTGTTCACAGACGCTTTCCATCCAATCTGACAGAGCTTGAACTATTTTGCAAAGAAGGATGGGCAAAAAATATCACTCTTTAGATGTGCAAAACTGGTAGAGACACCCCCAAAATCACTTGGAACTGTAACTGCAGCGAAAGGCGGTTCTACAAAGTTTTGACTCGGGGGGGCTGAATACAAATGCACACTAAACTATTTTCAAATATTTATTTTTAAACATTTTGAAAACCATTATCATACATTTTTGGTTGTAACATGATAAAATTTCAAGGGGTATGAATACTTATTCAAGGCACTGTATGTCCCCTTGGGAGACATACCTTCACAAATTATCCTGCTGACTATTGTCACTGGGACATCAATGGTAAATCCAAAATTGTGCAGTTGTCACCATAACAGGAGGTGAGGGTAAGGCCCTATTGCACACTAGGGCCCGGATTCACAAAGCACTTGCGCCGACGTATCTCGAGATACGCCGCGTAAGTGCAAATATGCGCCGTCGTATCTGGGATTCCCGGCCAAAAGCTCTCATTGGACTTTTTCCGAGGGGAAAACCGCTCGTGTGTATGGGGCATAAGGCTCTTCCCAGGAAGGAGTGTGACACATTTGGTTGGATCTCTGCATTGATTTAAAATGTTTCTCATCATACAGTATAAGAGACGTGGGAGATATAGGCAGATACTTCATACAGGAACAGGATTTCTGCAGCATGATCCCAATGATGTCATGAAAACGTAACAACATTATATTTTGGTCCAATAAAAACAGCTCAGCTTTAGTTTAATACATCGCTGTATGCTCTATAGAGAATACACCAATAATCCAAGCAAAAAATAAAAGATGATTCATACAACAAATCTAAAGAAATGCACTAACATTGATAAATGAGTGGCCTAAAGAGTGGAGTCTGTACTGTAAATTAGAAAATAAAACCGGACATTATAAGCATTAATGATTTTCGTAATTTAACTTAATGCAAGATAAAAAATTGACCATTGAGGAAATTTTCAAAAGTATTACAAACTAGTCACAATACAATGTTTCATTTAAATGACTACAATTATTCAGACTAACCACAAAGCCATCTGACCATTCCAAGTCTAGATCTATTCATCAGTATTAAATAAAACTACCGTATTTTCCGGCATATAAGAGGAGTCAAAAACCGGGGGTCGTCTTATACGCTGGGTGAAGCAGCTGTCCAATAGATATAATATCAGCCCGCTGGGTGCTCTGTAAAGCTGTATGTAATTCAGTATGTGCACCGCTCAGCCAATCCCAGCGGACGATGCACTCTCTTGATGACTAGAGCCTGCTAAGCCTGCTCGGATTGAAGTAACAACCTCTGCCAATACGAGCAGGCCACATTATGTTAAAGTTAAGTTAAAGCTGCAAAGAGTGGGCCAACTCAATATGGAACAGCCTTCCCAGAAGAGTTGAAGCAGTTATAGCTGCAAAGGGTGGGCCAACTCAATATTGAACCCTACGGACTAAGACTAACATTCATGTGCAAAGGCAGACATCCCATACCTTTGGTAATATAGTGTATGTGTCACCATTTCCTGTCCTTGTAACCCCTTGTTATTAGGGTTGTCCCGATACCGATACTAGTATCGGTATTGGGACCGATACTGAGCATTTGCGTGAGTACTTGTACTCACTCAAATGCTCCTGATGCTTCGTCCGATACTTTTTTTTTCAGAGAGAGCGGGCGGAGAGGGGGCGGCGAGGGGGCGGAGAGCGGAGCAGAGCAGTCCTCAAAGAGAAAGCCAAGACCTCCCCCCCGCCGCCGCCGTCTAGTAGATAAGCGCGGGGAACATTACAGCTTTCATTTGAATAGCTGTGTGTTCCCCCGCTGCGACTTGTCATATATAGCCCCTCCCCCTTGTCCGGGCACTTTGATAGACAGATCACCCGTCCCAGGATTGGATGGGTGATCTGTCTCCGGCTGCATTTGTGGGGGACATGGCTGCATTTGTGGGGGACATGGCTGCATTTGTGGGGGACATGGCTGCATTTGTGGGGGACATGGCTGCATTTGTGGGGGACATGGCTGCATTTGTGGGGGACATGGCTGCATTTGTGGGGGACATGACTGCATTTGTGGGGACATGGCTGCATTTGTGGGGGACATGGCTGCATTTGTGGGGGACATGGCTGCATTTGTGGGGACATGGCTGCATTTGGGGACACGGCTGCATTTGGGGACACATTTTAAAAAAATTATCGGTATTCGGTATCGGTGAGTACATGAAAAAAAGTATCAGTACTTGTACTCGGTCCTAAAAAAGTGGCATCGGGACAACCCTACTTGTTACTGATACAAGTAAACCTTCTCCACCATGAAACACAGCAATTAAAACCTGACAGAGATTTTCAACCTTACCTACCTGACAAACCTATAAAAAACGTGCTTGGAGTTGGCCTACTTTAATCTGCAGCAAGCTGTAACTTTGGTATAAATCCAGCTATGGCCTTGTAACGATCAAAAGAGTGGGGATGTCCTGTGAGCTATTTTTATACACTTCCAGAAATTCTATTTCCTGCTCATGTGATTGGTTGGGTGGTTTTCCTAGCAGCCCTTCTCTGATAACAATATAGGGACCGATAATATGAATTTAGCAGGCAGGGCCCCTTCTTCATCAGCAGGAGGAATATGTGACTTTTTGAGCACAGCAGTTAGTGTTAGCCTAGTAAACAAGTATCTAGGAACTTTACCTGTTAACTGGAATTAGTAATATAAAATATTCACATGCATTTATATTTAACCAACTAAAATATGAAAAATATGTATACAAATGTTATCAATTCATTCAAAACACTTCTCTTTTTTTTATGCAGTCACTGCAGTGCATTGACATAGTTTGTACAGATATTTGTCCATATTTATAAAAAAAAGCGGGAAATGTTGTATCGGTCTATGTTGACCCTAGTCAACCTGATTATCACTTTCTACTTTCATATTGCAACAAGAGAATCCAATTGCTCATCTTAGGAAACTGTAAACTACGTTTATAACTTGCTTTAAAATAGAGGGCTCTCATCTGTATGCTTGCAAGTCACGATCCAGTAGAAGAGTTTAAGTAGGTCCTCACCATTCTGCTTCGCAGTCTCATAATCCTCTTTGCAAACCAGCCGACCATCCTCCATGAGGTAGAACTCATCACCAGTAGCCAGTTGTCGACTACAAATAACACAGGAAAAGCAGTGCAGGTGATATACAAAGTCCTGGGCTTTCCGTACCACTTGAGTTGGAGGGATTCCTTGCTGACATGCTGTACACTTGGTGCCAAATCTCCTGGAAAATACAGAAATTAAGCTGTAACAATGGGAAGGTATAGTCAGTATGCTGAATTATTGAACGTCAAACAAATATGATTTCTTTTAATGAGGAGGTAAGCAATATCAATATTTAAAGGAGGTAAGGTAAACCTTAGACAAAGGAGTGGCTGTGGATATAGTTTACTTGGATTTTGCATAAGCGTTTGACAAAGTTCCCCACACACAGCTAATGTGTAATTTAAAGTAGTAATTAATGATTCATATTCTGAACGGTTTAAGGTAATTAGTGGTGTACCCCAAGGTTCAGTGTTGGGACCTGTATATTTCTATTATAATACTGTTTATATATATATATATATATATATATATATATAAATATAATAAATAGTCTGGTATTAAAAAGACCATTTCAAAATTTGCAGATGACACCAAGTTATGTGGCAAATGAGGGTTAATGTTGATAGAAAGTTATGCACTTGGGGACTAAAAATATGCATTCATCATACATACTAGAAGAAGAACAACTGGGGGAATCAATGGTGGAGAAGGATATGGGTGTTCTTGCAGATTTTAAGCTTAATAATAGCATGCAATGCCAAGCTGCAGTTTCAAAAGGAAGCAAAATCCTTTCTTGTATTAAAAGAGGCATAGACTCCAGAGAGATATAATTTTTCCCTTGTACAAATCATTAGTAAGACCTCATCTAGAATAGGCATTTCAGTTTAGTTTTGGGCACCAGTTCAGAAAAAGGATATCAGGGAACTGGGGAAAGTGCAGCGAAGGGCAAGCAAACTGATAAAAGGCATGGAGGAACTCAGTATGAGGAAAGATTAGAGGAACTGAATTTATCTTCTGTTGAGAAGAGGAGAATACAAGGGGGTATGGTCAACATGTATATACATGAGTGGTCCATATATATTGGATTATTCACTTTAAAGTCATTACAGAGGGCAAGGGACACTCTTTGTGTCTAGAGGAAAAGAGATTTAACCTCCTAATACAAAAAAGGCTTCTTCACAGTAAGAGCTGAAAATGTGGTTCTGGCCAGCTCGTTGGATTGTTTTTAAAAAGGCCTGGATTCATTCCTAAATGCACAAAATATAACTGAAAACTAAACTAAAAAAAAATAACTAAAAACTAACTAAAAAAAAAAATGTATTTTGACATAATTTGTTGATGGAAGTCAGCAGAACTCCACCTTATTCGGTAAACTAAGGGAAATTCCCATCCAAAGTGAAAATTCCCTCACTAAGGCCCCATACACACCATCACATTATCTGCAGATTTTTGTCTTCAGATTTACCAAAACCATGTAATAGGAGGTCAAACCTTAAGAGTTTCAATTTGTATGCAATCAGGCAGGCCCTTGTACTACATGGTTTTGGTAAATCTGAAGAAAAAAATCTGCAGATAATCTAATGGTGTGTATGGGGCTTAAGTCTCTGGAAAATGAACCCCTAGGCCCCATACACACGATAGAATCCATCCGCAGATAAATCCCAGAAAATGGGTTTCTGCGGATAGATCCTATGGTGTGTACACGCCAGCGGATCTGTTTCCGCGGAGAAATCTCCTCTGGGATGGATTCCAGCAGATCGGATATTTGCTGACATGCACAACAAATCCATCTGCTGGAATCCATTCCAACGGATGGATCCGCTCGTCTGTACAGACTCACCGGATCCATCCGTCCAAAGGGATTCCCCGCACGCGTCGTAATGATTTGACGCATGCGTGGAATTCCTTATATGACAGCGTCGCGCCGTCGCCGCGTCATAATCGCGGCAACGGCGTGACACGTCATCGCCAGATGATTTCCGCGCGGATTTCAATGCGATGGTGTGTACACTCCATCGCATAGAAATCTGCGGAAATCTTTGAGAGGATTTATCCGTGGAAACGGTCCGCTGGACCGTATCCGCGGATAAATTCTCTCGTGTGTATGGGGCCTTAACATTAGTCCTGCATATGTTCTTGCATAATTTAATCCTACACATTCTTTAAATCCCAAACGTTACTGAGATCCAATTTCAGGAAGGCCTAGTGTCACCAGTGATACATAGCCCACACCAGCAGAAAAAAATGATATTCTAATGAGAGGATAAAAATGCTAAGATGGACTAATGATAAGGCTAAAATACTGCATTGTTTAGCGTACGCACTACAATCCTCCATCTCCTTGTTAAGCAGAAGCCTGATACTGCCATACAAAATAGTATCATGCAAAGAGGATGAGGATTACAAAAGAATAGAATGTACATTAATGACATCAGATATAGAAAACATAATAACATTTTAAAAATGTGTCCCATTAATATAGCAACCCACATTCAGCGTCAACATTCTATTTGTTTCATGAGTCATGTTTTTTTCAAAGAAGTTTTTCATCAGTTTCCTTTCAGTTTCTCATCAGTTTCCTATCAGTTTCTCATCAGGTTCTTTCAGTTTCTCATCAGTTTCCTATCAGTTTCTCAGCAGTTTCTCATCAGTTTCTCATCAGTTTCTCATCAGTTTTCTATCAGTTTCTCAGCAGTTTCTCAGCAGTTTCCTATCAGTTTCTCAGCAGTTTCCTATAAATTTCTCAGCAGATTCTCATCAGTTTCTCATCAGTTTTCTATCAGTTTCTCATCAGTTTCCTTTCAGTTTCTCATCAGTTTCCTATCAGTTTCTCAGCAGTTTCCTATCAGTTTCTCAGCAGTTTCCTATCAGTTTCTCAGCAGTTTCCTATCAGTTTCTCAGCATTTTCTTATGAGTTTCTCATCGGGTTCTTATCAGTTTTTATATCAGTTCTTTAGGCCCCTTTCAGACATCCGCTCCGCTCGTCCGTTCATTACAAGTCCGTTTACGGACTTGTAATGAATCCCTATGGGATCGCGTCCGTTAGCGGATGGAGCATCCGCTAACGTCCGCGACCATCCGCGTCCATCGGGATCCGCTTTTGCGAACGGAAGAAACCCTATTTTTCTTCCGTCCGGCGGAGCGGATCGGATGCAGACAGACAGACGGTCCGTCTGCATCTGATCCCCCATAGGGGAGAGCGGAGCAGAGACAGGGCGGTCTCTGCACTGTGTGCGGGGACCACCCTATCCGTCGACAGCTCAGCGGGGATGACGGATGATCCCCGCTGAGCTTTGGCGGACACACGGAGCGGACACAGAAACAGTCCGCTCCGTGTGAAAGGACCCTTAACATCCACTACCAATGCAAAATCAGATGGAAAATGGACCGTTTGTCTGTTTACATCTGTTTTTCATCTGTTACTGTTTTTTAACGGGAAATTTTTTTTTTGATCTGTTCCAAAAAACGGATGTTAACATAATTGGATGTAAACTGATGTAAATGGATTATCATCCTTTTGCTTCCCTTTTCCATAGAGATGTATTGATGTCCGTTTTTCATCCATCAACAGATGGAAAAAAAAAAATGGAACGCCAGTGTGAAAGGGGCCTTGACCATATTATCTGCCACACATTATATTAATCACTTCACAAAAATGTTATGTGCTGCTACACAGACATAAGTACATGATCTTATTGCGTCTACCATTGAGTAGGTGCAGTGTGAACCACACTTTTGCCGCGTACACATGATTGGAATTTCCGATGAAAAAAGTTTGATGGACTTTTTTCATTGGAAATTCCGATCGTGTGTGGGCCCCATTGGACTTTTTTCCGTCGGTGTTTAGAAATAGACTTCCCATGAGTACCCAGCATTACTGGTATACAAAACAAAGTGTCCTGTAAAAAGCTCTAATACACCATACAACCAAAAGTGCAACACAGATTGTCAACTGAACTCAAGTCCTAATAGTAAGGTTAAGGTTTGTACTGTGAACTGCCAATTTTCCAATATGGACAATATTCTCCACACAAGAATATCCTAGAGAAAATCACTATAAAAGAGACACTTAACAGAGACAACCAGAGTAACACAATATCTTAAAATCCATGAAGATTTGTCCCCTGAGAAGTGTTAGCCCATTACACAAAAGGGCAAACAAATAACTGAGCATTCCAAACAATTAATCAAATACTTTCACTTAGTGTAGGTTGGAACTGGCTGGAGGCCATCTAGAAAACATTTACACCAATTAAGACAAAATCATATTGCCCAGCCAGCGATGCCAAATGTTATGTATACAGTCTGGTTGGATCCCACCCCATAATTTAAAAGGAGATTGTAGAGATAATGACATTTACAGGATCAAGTGTATTTCAAGTGTCTGAAATTAAAATGTCTATTTAGTAATAGGAATCAGATGTTCCTTTCTTCTCCCAGTCCACTCAAGCAAAATGATAGATTTGATATGGTTGTAAAATTCAATATCTAGACCAGTGGTTCTCAACCTTCTAGTGCCGTGACCCCTTGATAAAATTTCCCAAGTTGTGGGGACCCCTAACAGTAAAATTATATTCATAGCGTGGGTTGTCAGCACCCAAGGCAAGACAAGTAATTTATGCCCCTAACCCACAGACATTTAGCGCTCCCTGAGTCCTTGTAATGGCGACTATAATCGCAGGTAGTGTCACTCACTGTCTCCGGCTTCACTGTGTCTCCAGCTCTGTGGTGTCTCGTAGCAGTGACACCTATGCCGAAATCAGGAGATAGGGTCTCCTCCAGCCCCTCCCACTTCACATTCCTCACCAGTCAGCTGACCTCTAGTCTTTGCCCCCCCAGCCATGCCGTAAACTGAATGGGCGCCTGCGAAGAGGCTGAGTGGGCAGCTGCGGGCTCCAGGAACAGCCCAGATGGGTGGCCACATGCTCCAGGGATAGTCCTGCTGGGTGGCTGCAAAAATGCTGGGAGAGTAATACGGGCTTCAGGAACAGCCCAGGATTTGGTGACCCCTGGTAAATAATTATTTGACCCCCGACCCCCAGGTTGAGAACCACTGATCTAGACACTTCTTTTACAGACATTCAACTCAGAAAGTAAATCTGGGCATGGACAGATAAAATTTAACAGGTTCAGCAAAGACCCGATGAATGTTGACCTGTGTGTTGCCCACCTGCTTTGACAGAAGTGAAATGTTAGATTGACTACGCTTGAAGGGACAGGCTAGAAAACTTTTGCTGATCAGCGACTGTTGAGCAGTGTATTCTGACAGCAGTAGGAGCTGCTGTCAGAATACCAGTCCTGGTGGAGGGTTCCTGATCCACCATGCTTGTATGGATGGAGGAATCTGGCTGAATGGGGGAAAAAAAACAGTCAATGCCCAGCTTAAAGGGGTTGTAAAGGTTCGTTTTTTATTTTCTAAATATGTTACTTTAAGATGGTGCATTGTTGGTTCACTTTCATTCCATTTCCCTTCTAAAAAAATGTTTTCTTTGTTTTCTTTGTCTGAATTTCTCACTTCCTGTTCCTCCTCAGTAAGCTGTTCTAAATGACTTTCCACAACTCGGATGATGGTGGTAAGCTTACAGAGGAGAAACAAATTCGAACAAAGAAAAAAAACATTTAGAAGGGAAATCGAAGGAAAAGGTAAGTGAACCAACAATGCACTAGCTTAAAGGAACCGATTTAGAAAATAAAAGACAAACCTTTACAACCCCTTTAAGGCTGGGTTCACACATATGCGGCAGCGGTTTCAGTGCGGGAGTCTGGTGCAAATCTGTTCAGCGGTTCAGGTGTGATTCAGGTGCAGATTTTTACCCGGAATCCCACTGGAAACAGACCCAAAATTGCACAGGATTCTTTTTAAAACGTCACGGCGGCCACCCCGCACATGTGTGAATTGGCTGCATTCAGAAGGGTGCCGGTTGAGATTTTATGCGAATCAGATGTGGTTAAAACCGCATCTGATTCGCATTAATGCTGAACCGAGACTAACTGAATTCTGGAAGCTAAAAATGAGGCAAGCAGAGGGCAAATTAATGGGGAAAGGGGGGGGGGGGCTTTGGATTTTAACTAGAAGACTAGTGAGCAGCACCAGGTCACATTGATTGTAAGTACGGTCAGCCACTCCCACCTGGCAGTTCTAGCGTCATTGGTTCAAATCCCAACCACAGCACTACCTTCATAGACTTTGCATGTTCTCCCTGTGCCTGCTGGGTTCCTTCCCACACTCCAAAGACATGCTGGTAGGTAAACTGGCCCTAGTATATGCATGTGAGTCTGGAAACTTAGATTGTAAGCTCAATGAGGGTAGGGATAGATGAAAATGCACAATATATAAGTAAAGCGCTGCGTAAATTGGCGGTGCTATATAGGTACCTGTAATCAATAAACTGATGATTTTCAACTCCTGTTCTCCACCCTTTATCTACCAGTTCAGATCTGAATTGTATTGGTTGCTAAGGGATATTTCAGACAGTTCTTCACTCACACTGTATGATATATAAGACTCTTGTCTGGGCACACAGATTAAAATATTGAGGTGCCGATAAGACACCATAATGACCACTTTAAGTCAAATTTTAAGTATTATTAAACCCAAAAAACTAAAATTTAGGGCCAGATTCAGAGAAGAAGTACGCCGGAGTATCTACTGATACTCCGGCGTACTTTCAAATTTGCCGCGTCGTATCTTTAGTTTGAATCCTCAAACCAAGATACGACGGCTTTTGGCTTCGATCCGACAGGTGTACGGCTTCGTACGCCTTCGGAACGTAGGTGTAATACTTCGGCGCCCGCTGGGTGGAGTTCGCGTCGTTTTCCGCGTCGGGTATGCTAATTAACTTTTTACGGCGATTCACGAAGGTACGCGCGGCCGTCGCATTCTCTTACGTCATCGCTAGTCGGCTTTTCCCGGCGTATAGTTAAAGCTGCTATTTGTTGGCCTATCTTTAGACTTGCCATGTTAAAGTATTGCCCTTGTTCCCGTGTCGAATTTAAATTTTTTTTTTTTGCGTAAGTCATCCGTGAATAGGAAAGGACGTAACTCACGTCGACGTTCAAAAAATCACGTCGGTGCGACGTCATTTCGCGCAAAGCACGGCGGGAAAATTCAAAACGGAGCATGCGCAGTACGTTCGGCGCGGCAACGCGCCTAATTTAAATGATCCACGCCCCATTTGAATTAGGCGGGCTTGCGCCGGACGGATTTACGCTACGCCGCCGCAAGTTTACAGGCAAGTGCTTTGTGAATCAAGCACTTGCCCATAAAACTTGCGGCGGTGTAACGTAAATGCAATACGTTACGCCGCCGGAATTGTACATGAATCTGGCCCTTAATATTTTGTAGATAACCAATCACTAGATGTGGTGGCAGCATTACTATTTGATATTTTTTTCCTTTGTTTTCACCTAGTGATCTGGCTGGTAACACACCTCCTGTATTAGGCCCCTTTCACACGGGGGAGATTCGCTCAGCAGACTCCGCTAGCTCAGTGGGAGATCGCTCCTTTAATCCCTGCTGAGCTGGCGGATGGAAGGTCCGTCTCCGCTCACTGTGCAGCAGGAGTGGACTGACAACTCATGGGGCCCCCGGACAATAGAAGATTAGGGGGCTCCTGGGCTTATAGATGGCCACCACGCCAGGAGGCAGTGCAGAGGCAGGGCAGCTAAAATCTCAGGCATTTCACATCAAAAGCATGTCGATTTCGGACATATCAGGGACAGATGTAAAAAAAACCACAGATTTTTATATACTGTCACTGGTTTTATTGAGCCTGGCAACCCTGGTGGGGCCCCCGAGTGGCATGGGGCCCTCGGTCAGAACGCCCCTGCTGTGCAGGGAGGGACCTGTCAGAGCCCTGCTGATTTCTATGGGGAGATCGGATGAAAATGGAGCATGTCCATTTTCAACATATCCCATACGAGCGTCCTTTATGGGTTGTTTAATGGAAACGGACCACCTGTCCGTTTTCATCTGACTGTTATCTTTGCCGATTTGCCAGATGGAATGGATCCCCCACCCATCTGTTTTTGGTGGACACATGTCCATTGATATCCGCCTCTCCATAAAGAGCAATCCATGGTCTGATCGGATCTGCCTGAAAAACTGACAGGCAGATTCGATCAATCCGTCAGTGTGAAAGAGGCCTAAGTAAAACAGTAGAGTCACATTAGGTTAACAACATAAATAATAGATAGATTGGAAAATTTAAATATACAGGGCCAGATTCACAAAAGAGATACGACGGCGTATCTCCTGATACGCCGTCGTATGTCTGAGATACGATTGTCGTATCTATGCGACTGATTCATAGAATCAGTTCCGCATAGATAGCCCTAAGATCCGACAGGTGTAACTGTGTTACACCGTCGGATCTTAGGCTGCAATTCTAGGCCGGCCGCTAGGTGGCGATTCCATTGCGGTCGGCGTAGAATATGCAAATGACTAGTTACGCCGATTCACGGACATCCGCTTTGCCCGTCGATCTAAATTTTTGTTGTTTCCGTAGAGATGCGTCGCGTAAAACTAAGCATGCCCTCTAGGTGGTCTAACTAATGTTAAGTATGGCCGTCGCTCCCGCGTCAAATTTTTAAATTTCACGTCGTTTGCGTAAGTCGTCCGTGAATGCCGCTGGACGCCATTTACGCTAACGTTGAAACCAACAACGTCCTTGCGATGTCATTTAGCGCGATGCACGTCAGGAAATTTTAGGGACGGAGCATGCGCAGTACGTTCGGCGCGGGAACGCGCCTAATTTAAATGGTCCCCGCCCCATTTGAATTAGGCGGGCTTGCTCGGGGCGGATTTACGTTACACCGCCACAAGTTTACAGGTAAGTGCTTTGTGAATCAGGCACTTACGCTGTAAACCTGCGGCTGTGTAACGTAAATGGGATACGTTACGCCGCCGCAGCGTAACGCAATTCTCTGTGAATCTGGTCCACAGTGTTTCAAAACGGTAAAGAATGTATCATGTAAAAGGAGACCGAGGGGCACACAATAGAAGACACCGGGCATGTGCCCTGAGGTCCAGGATTTTGCAATGCCCCTGGTTGTTACATAATCAAAGCCAAGAACACAGTAATGTAAAATCCCCAGCTGTCAGTTGCCTGATATTTTAGAACTCCAATAATATACCTACTAAAGCCCAACACAATAAACAAAAGTAAACTCTGCCCTAGAGTTGCTCATCTCTAATATGGAATTTATGGATTAAAGAAAAAAAAAACATTCTAATAGGAGTTTTAGCCTCTCACCCACATACAAAGACAGAACATTGAATGGCACAGTTCACAAGATCAGTTAAAGCCCAGCTGTGCTCTATGACACAGAATATTTAATGCAATCTTCACCAAACATCCTCCACTGGCGCCCCCCCCTCCCTCCCCAATGGTCACCCTAACCTCCACAATTGCTGCCATGGAGCCTCAGATAGCTGTCTTGTAGAAATCGGATATTTGTGTTATATACTCTGATAGACTAGATTTGTGAGTCACGGAACTTATTAAGCACAGCCTTGAAAATGCAATCCCAGCAATGCAGCCTTTATCCTTGGAAGAGAGATAGCTGGAAGCCAGCACAGTCACGCTGCTTAGAATTTCAAGAAGGATTCAGAGAGGGGAGCCAAGTTTAATAGTCAGGACCATTATATTGGGGTTAGAGTTAATTATACATAAAGCGGACCTGCCTCCCTAAATTGACATTTTCTAAACCCATTGTGCCAGTTTTTTTCTTTTTGATTTAGTTGCACTGTGGTTAAAGCTACTTATTAAAGGCTACTCATTTTATGTGGCTCCATATTTGATCTTAAATCATGATTTATTTATTTATTTTTAATACAACTAGTGTAATGCTGCGTACACACGATAGGTTAGTCTGATGAAAACGGTCTGATGGACCGTTTTCATCAGACCGAACCGATCGTGTGTGGGCCCCATAGGGTATTTATCCATAGGTTAAAAAAAAATGAAACTTGTTTTAAAATTATCTGATGGATACCTAACCGATAGTAAAAAAAACATCGTCTGTAGGCACGTCCATCGGTTAAAAATCCATGCATGCTCAGAATCAAGTCGACGCATGCTTGGAAGCATTGAACTTCATTTTTTTCAGCGCGTCGTCGTGTTTTACATCACCGCGTTCTGACACGATCGTTTTTTTTAACTGATGGTGTGTAGGCACGACTGACCATCAGTCAGCTTCATCGGATAACTGATGGAAAAATTCATCAGACTGTTTTCATCAGACTAACCTATCGTGTGTACAGAGCATAAGTACCTGAATTGGATTTGATATAAGCCTCCTGAAGGAGACAGGGCTTTGTTATCTTTTCATAGAAACATTTGCAAAAAAAGGTATTTAAAAGAGATATATGGCAATTCGTTTTTTTTGTGGAGCCATATTCACCTAGGTCTGATGTTGCATCTGTCCCCACCGGCTCTAAGACTGAGAACCGAGTGACTGAGACTGAGAACCTCTGCCCAGCTCTGCCCCCCCCCACACACTTCCTGGATCGCTGGGCTGTGGAAGGGGCGGGAGTGAGCCAATGAGAACCTGAGCCAAGTGCTGGTCCAGGCATGGGGGTGGTTCCAGACCATATGGTTGCGATCTTTCCCCAGCCTGGACCTGCTCTGTGACATCAGCTGACAGCGGGCTTCAGGCTACTGTCTGCTGAAAACGGGTCACAGGAGTGCAGAACAAACTGCACCCCTGGGATTTATAGGAGAAGTACAGACAAACGCGCTTTGGCTGTACTTCTTCTATAAACTGGGATCTGTGCTTAACTGTATGAAGTGCAATGGGGCAATAGGAGTGCCAGCATTTAAAAGGTGGGTGTTAGAGAGCCTAAAGTTGGGGGTCAGTAAAACTGAACGAATTTCCCTATCCACAAAAGTGAGGTGTATAGAGGAATTTCCCCTGCTGTGTTACTGTATTCTGACAGAGGGGACTTCTCCGCTGTCAGAATACACGGATCAGCACTGAAGACGATTGGCTGCAGAGCTGATCAAACAAAAACTTTCCAACAAGTCCATTTATAAGAAGTTGATCATTAGATTGACTTCTTGCAAATGGGAACAGCTAAAACCGGCAGAACTGGCAGAATTTTCCATCAATCTCTGACCATCTTAAATTTTTTCATATTAGTATTCTACATGCAAATATGCCAATAGGAGTAGAGAGAAGAATTCATTAGTTTCATTCTGCTCTTATACTGTCCAATCAACAGGTTGGGGTGAAGAGAGGAAACCCTGTATCCCTTCTACAATCTATAACTGTGACATAAAAAAGTGGCGTCCTTCTTCCTATGCTGTGTGGCAGGTCTGTGTAAATCTTAGAACTGGATAATTAGAAAGGGTAGACATATTCAAAAGACTCATTATACCTCGTAGAATATACGTTGGGGTGTTTTCTTTCCAAAATAGGGTCATTTTGTGGACGTTTCCATTGTCATGGTGCTCCAGGATATTTAAAAGTGTGATAGATCGTCGTGACATTGAATGTGTAATTTATGCTCTTAGGTGCTACTTGAATGTTGGGCCTCTGTATGTGGCCAGGCTGTGTAAAAGTCTCACACATGTGGTATCACCATACTCAGGAGGAGTAGCAGAATGTGTTTTGGGGTGTAGTTGCAAGTATGCATATGCCATGTGAAAGAAATAACCTGTCAACATACCAATTTTGTAAATAAATAAATAAAAAATCTTAATTGTGGGGAAAAAATTACAACTTCAAAAAACTCACAATGCATCTTACTAAACACCTTGGAATATCTAATTTCCAAAAAGGTGTCATTCGGGGGGCATTTGTACTTTTCTGACTTGTTAGGCCCTTTTCACATGTGCGGACCGTATGTCCGCATTTTCATCCATCCGTTGCGGATGAAAACGGGACATACATTGGTCCCTATGTGATTGCGGGTGTCAGCGGATGACCATCCGCTGACACCCGTAATCACCCGCCTCTGCAAAGATCTGATTTTTCGGACGGAAGAAAATCTTATTTTTCTTCCGTCTGGCGGATCGGATCGGGTGAACACGGACATACGGTCTGTGTTCATCCGATCCCCCCATAGGGGAGAGCGGAGGAAAGACAGGGCGGTCCCTGCACAGTGTGCGGGGACCGCCCTGTCAGCCGACGGCTCAGCAGGGATTTTACGGAGGATCCCCGCTGAGCTTGACGGACACACGGAGGCGGATCATTACTGATCCGCCCTGTGTGAAAGGGCCCTTAGGCTGGGTTCACACTACTACACTACTTTCATCCTACTTTGCTCTGTGTTCAATGTTTCCCTATGAGAGCGTCTTGTAGCGTCCTACACAAGTCGGTCCGACTTTGAAAATGCTCCCTGTACTACTTTTGGTCCTACATTGATCCTACTTCAGGCCCATTGAATATCATTGAAGTCGGACCAAAGTAGTATCCTGTTCATGAAAGTAGGATGGATGTAGGACCAATGTAGGATAAATGTAGGACCAATGTAGCAGAGCAAAGTAGGATGAAAGTAGTGTAGTAGTGTGAACCCAGCCTCAGTGTCTAAAGAAATTAGATAGGCCATCAGTGCACCAGGTGTGATCAATTTTCAATGATTGGCACCATAGCTTGTAGACTCTATAACGTTCACAAAGACCAAATAATATACATTGATTTGGGTAATTTTTACCAAAGATATGTAGCAGTATACATTTTGGCCAAAATGTATAAAGAAAAATGACTAATTTGCAAAATGTAATAACAGAAACAAAGAATTTTTTTTTTTTTACTAAATTTTCTGTCTTTTTTTATTTATAGCACAAAAAATAAAAACACCTAGTAGTGATTAAATACCACCAAAAGAAAGCTCTATGTATGTAAAAAAAGGACACAAATTTCATTGGGGAACAGCGTTGCACAACCACGCAATTTTCAGTCAAAGTGTGAGAGCGCTGAAAGCCGAAAAGTGGCCTGGGCCGAAGGGGATTAAAGTGTCCAGTAAGCAAGTGGTTAATGATTAAAGTGAATTTTTTTTTATCTTAATAGCTTTCTTTACCTTAATGCAGTGCTGTTTTCATGTCCTCATTGTTCGTTTTTTGCTCTCAAGTTGCTGTAATTCTTCTCTGATCTCCACACTTCCTGGTTGTCTGTTTCCTGATAACCACAGTACTGGGAGCTTTCTCTCTGTGGTCACTAATCAAGGAGGTGTGATTACTGTGTGTCTAAAACCCCTCAGCACCAATCAGTTTAGTTTTCCAAACCATCACTGCCCTGTATTGGCTCTGTGGCTCTGTACATCACAGAAGCATGAAACAACATGCAAAAACGAAACTAGAAACTGCAGGTACATTATATGATTGATTTTTATCTATTTTTAATCATTTTTAAAAGGAATCAGTTAACTATTATGTCTCTATACCCTGTAAACAGTCATTTCAGCAAAAAAGAAAAAATGTTTCCTTTACAACTCCTTTAAAGTGGAAGTAAACCCGCCTATCATTTTCAGCCAAGGAAGCTGCCATCTTGGCCTCTGTTTAATCTTCAACTGCCATGATGCTGCACATGTGATCAGTTATGACACCAGCCATTGGATGGTGTGACAGTTTGGTTGAGAGCACAGCCAATGAGACAGTTAGAATTCCCGGCATGCCGGGAATGTAACTGTCTTTGGAAACTATTAAATCATTGGGTTTACTTCCGCTTTAAGCACAATTGTACTGTGTGAAACCCGCCTACAAGACCTGTGTGTTGGTGTCTTTTGATGTCATCTTGTTGATAAATAAACGGAATTTGGATTTCTATTGATAAGCAGTTATTTCTTCTCTTAGGCAAGTGGTTAAAGCTGAATTCCTGAATGACCATAAATGTCCATTTTAAACTTTGTTTCCAATGTTCAATTAAATTGCCGAAAAATAATATAAACGACTTAAAGCATTCCCAAGATAAAAGTTGCTGTGACGTCACTGTAAGTTCCCCATTCATCCATCAATGTCCAGCAGCCTGGAGGAGGGATCTGTGCACTGTGTCATATGTCATTAACCCCGCCACTCCCCCCACCCTGGTGGATCTAGCTAGAAGTGCTTTTTTCCTGATGCATTGGAAATGCAATGTAGTCAGAGCTGTGGGTGGTGTCCGAGCTGTTCCCTGATCCCAATAAACCACTCACATGTTCATTGTGATGTGCTGAACTACTATTGTGTCACCACCTACTGTTAACTGCACATTACTACAACAAAATATTGTGAAGCCAACCTTAATAATAAGGCTCACTTTAAGATCATATCAGTTCTGCACAATGATAGATTCATTTTGGTGACTTTGTAGATAATATCCACTGTATGCTGGAGGAATAAGGTAATTTTCAATGTATTTTTGTACATTTGTTGCTTTGGTTGGTGAGTTGTTTCATATGTGATAGCACCATCTAACATTGAAGAAGTAGTAAAGTAGGGGGACTCACTTGAAGAAGTCATCTTTGCAGTATACATTCCCAGCCCGGGAAAAGCAGCGTTCAGCTAAGGGCACCTGGCACTCACAGCACTTGAGGCACGCACTATGCCAGTGACGATCCAGAACTTTTAGGATGAATTTATCCAAAATGTGCTCATTACATCCGGAGCAACGTGGGATCTCTGTGGAAAGACAAAACAGATATAAATTATATCATATTGAGCAATAGCATGTAATGTCAAGCTGTAGCTACCAAAGCCGAGATATAATCCAGAGATAAATACGATAATCCTACCACTTTATAAAACATTGGTTAGACCACATCTGGAGTATTCTGTCCAGTTCTGGTCATCAGTGCTCAGAAGGGATGTGCTGGAACTGGAGAGAGTCCAAAGAAGGGCAAGTAAACTAATAAGGGGATTGGAGGACCTCAATCACGAGGAACACCTGCAAGCACTTAATTTATTCTCGCTGCAGAAGCGACGCTTGGGAGGGGACATGATAGCGTTTTACAAATAACTCAATGGTGATCCCAGCATAGGGAAAAAATGATTTAGTCTCGGGGAGTGTAAGAGGACACGTGGGCACGCAATGAGATTGGAGGAGAAGTGGTTTAACCTTAAACTGCACAGTCGGTTTTTAACTGTCAGGGCAATAAAGATGTGGAACTCTCTTCCACAATTGGTGGTGGCAGTGGGGAGTATGGATATGTTTGAATGACTCTTGGATGTGCATCTTAAAAAACACAACATACAGCGATGTGGTAAATAATTATAGACACTGACACACCCACACTTACACAGGTTGGACTGGATGGACTATTGTCATGATTGTACCTTTAACGATTGTTTTGTAATACCTGATCATTACCATACCAGGATACATCCCACTACCAAGCCCACACTCTAGGCTAGCATAAGAACGTCTCTCACTGCAGACAGAATTGATGAGAAACTTCCCCCCTCAAAGAAATAATAGCAGACCAGGCAAAACACCATATTTAACACTACAGTGGAACCTCAAAGAGAATTCCAAGAGAATGCTCGTAATCCAAAATACTCGCATATCAAAGCGTGTTTCCCCATTGAAGTCAATGGAAACTAAAATAATTTGTTCCGCATTGACTTTAATGGCATGCAATACCGCATGTGGCCAGAGGTGGGAGGGCGCTCGGAAAGCCTCATAAACACACAGAATGGCCCGAGGACAGCTCGGCTGACCTTGGAAAACCTCGGAAAAGCTCAGGAACTAAATATTTCTGAGTCTTCCGAGCATTTCCGAACTGCTCCAAATGGAGCTGTTCGGCTCCGCTGGGCTTTGGCGCCCCCCACCTCAGGCCAAATGTGGTACTGCACACCGATGTGGCTTGAATTCTGCTCATTTTGCAAGACAACACTTCGCATACCGTGTCAGGATTTTTAAAAATACAGTGCTCGTATTGCAAACCGCTTGTTAACCGCGTTACTCGCAATCTGAGGTTCCACTGTATATTAAACCAAACTGTAAACTGTATTCCGAGGTCTTAAATATAACATCATATACCCGAGATAGCTGCTACTTCACAGGCACATCTGAAGGCACATACTGTACATTTACATGATAAAAGTAGTTACTACTACAGGAGAGTCCTGTTCTTTATTGCTGGGCTATAGTCCAGTCTCTTTCTTCTCCTAAGTGAGCAGTCCTTATGCCTCCCCCATCTTGGAGGGAGACATACACCATACACTAGGGTGACCAGACATCCCCAGTTTTTAGGGGACAGTCCCCTGATTGAGGACACTGTCCCCGGACCAAGTCTGTTCCTGGTTTTGTCCCGAGATTGGATTTAATAAGGGGCAGGGGCAATTTCAAAGACAGTCAGTGCAGAATTAAAATAAAAAAATTAGAATTACACACCCCCGCTCCGCCGTGCCTACTAGCATAGGGGGGTTGTATTTTTCCTATTATCCGTGCCCCTTTCTCATGATCATGTGCTGGTCGGAGTGGAGGGAATATTTCTTCAGTTTCGGGCGCATGCCCATTCAGCTTCGCTCGCATGTTCTTATGCCTTGGTTTAAATCCAAGCCAGCCACCTGCCTATCTCCTTGCCTTCCCTGGCGGAGTGATCTTCCTCCGCTCCCCATCCAGTAGTAGCCGGGGCCCGAAGAGTAAGACTTGAGAGGCTGTGAGGCGGGCGGCGACGGGCAGAGAGTCGCTGATTGTTGCCATTACTAGTAAAGAAAAAATATATCCCTGGATTTCATTTAAAAAATCTGGTCACCTTACCATACACAGGAAGAACTTACACGGCCCTATGTTCCGGCCCACCATGGGAGACTTCCTTCTACACACCTGCTGCCTGCCATGGGATCCCAACTTATAGGGCTTTTATCCCCATGCAATACTACATGGGTCTTCAAACTACGGCCCTCCAGTTGTTCAGGAACTACAATTCCCATCATGCCTAGTCATGTCTGTGAATGTCAGTGTGTTACAATGCCTCATGGGATGTGTAGTTCTACAACAGCTGGAGGGCCAGAGTTCGAGGATCCCTGCAATACTATGTGACATCTCCACCATCTTCAGGCTCCACAGAACACCTATGCTTGCACGTACCTTCAATGCCACTCACACTAAGAAAAAGCATTTCTCTTTCCTACTATCTATATCTGTTAACAAAGACATCTAATTTACTGGGTTTCATTACATTGGTAATTAATAGTCTTGCTTTACACTACTTCTACTGATGTATATATAACTCTACTATGTCTGAGGTCCCCCCAACAATCTCATCCCCACTATGTCTGCATTACTGTTTTTTTTCTCATCCCCACTGGCTACATCATGAAATATTTTTATTTGCTCAAGCACAGAGCTTTAGCCAAGAGGATAGAAGCTTTCCCTATACATAATAAACCACAACTAACAATTAGACAGTGTTCCAAAAAAAGCACCATAAATAACAATAATTATTTTATAGATAAAGTAAAATTTCTCCAATACTGTATAAGATAACACAACAAGCAGGATATAGTAAAAAGTATTTTCTACTACATATGTCACATTTATAAAGTTGGTCATAAATGAGCAGGCCAGAAAATAAAAACTGTTCTGCCAGACTCAAACCGTGCCACAATTCCTAACAACATTTCCATATTAATTGCATTTTAAAGTGTAAGTAAACACAATCACTATAAACTCATAAAAACGTAACACTTTTCGTTTCCAATCATTTTTATTGGTAATTTAAGGTGGTGCATATCACACAAATACAAATGTCTAAAGCCTCGTACACACGACTGAGGAACTCGATGGGCGAAACACAACGTTTTCCTCGTCGAGTTCCTTGTTAGGCTGTCGAGGAACTCGACAAGGCAAGTTTCTCCATTCCCATCGAGGAAATAGAAAACTTGCTCTCTTTTTGGCTCGTCGAGTTTCTCGACAGTTTCCTCGTCGAAAATGTACACACGACCGGTTTCCTCGGCAAAAAAATATCTTCCAGCAAGTTTCTTGCTGGTTTTTACCGAGAAACTCGTCGTGTGTACGAGGCCTAATATAGAGAATGATTATCCATTAAGATCAACCAATGATAACATTCAAACCAGGAAGAAGCCTGAGAATAGGCCTTTATACCCCCCCCCTTAAACAGAAGAATTCCCAGGCTCCAGATAACCAGACTGGGTGTGCAGTCGAGAAAGAAGAAAAGTTAATGAAAAAGGGAAAAAGTAAAGAGTAAGTAAGTTGTTTGAGGCGATGGATGATACTCCAAGCTTGGACTTCGGATGTGCCTTCAGACTCTACAAGTGCCCTGTCAGGTAGTTAGTCCAAGTATCCCATATCTTTTCGAACTGTGGAATTTTATCAGTATCTTGTTGATCATTATCCAGGATAGCTTGGCCTTAAACAGATCAAATGGTATCATGGGGGACATCCACAAGCTTTAACACTTTTAAGCAGTAACATTTAATTTATTTTATTTTTTTACTTATTTTTGAACAATTGTAAAAATAAAATAGCAGTTTTTGCTGCAAAGCTCGAGTCCTCTCCAATGCTGTTCCTTGCAGACCCACTATGCCCAGTGCCCGCCATGTCTTGTCTTCTGGGATGAATGATGGCCAGTGTCATGTAACTTACTTCCTGTGAGCCCAGCCTTGGTGTTCTGCCATATGAGTCCTTGTTACAACACTTCCTATTATAGGATGACAACTACATTAAATCACCCAAAGTATTGGGGCGCATGAACTTTTGAGTTGGCCCACCCTTTAAAGCTATAAGAGCTTCAACTCTTCTGGGAAGGCTGTCTGTCCACAAGGTTTATTAGTGTGTCTATGGCAATATTCGATCATTCTTTCAGAAGCACATTTGTGAGGTCAGGCACTAATGTGGCCGAGAAGGTCTGGCTGGCAGTCTCTGCTCTAATTCATCCCAAAGGTGTTCTATCAGTGGTCAGAACTTTGTGCAGGTCAGTCAAGTTCCTCCACCTCAAACTTACTCATCCATGTCTTTATAGACCTTGTTTTGTGCACTGGTGTACAGTCATGTTGGAACAGGAAGGGGCTATTCCCAAACTGTTCCCAAAAAGTTGGTAGCATGAAATTGTCCAAAATGTCTTGGTATGCTGACGCCATAAGAGTTCCCTTCACTGGAACTAAGGGGCCAAGCCCAACCCCTGAAAAACAACCCCACACTATAACCCCCCTCCACCAAATGACTTGAACCAGTGCACAAAGCAAGGTCCATAAAGTCCTGACCTCAACCCAATAGAACACCTTTGGGATGAATTGGAGGGGAAACTGAGAGTTAGGCCATCTTGTCCAACATCAGTGCATGACCTCACAAATGTGCTTCTGGAAGAATAAAAAAACATTCCCATAGTTTAATACGCTAAAACTGTAGGATAGTTAATTACACTAGGGCACTGCTCTCCTTTCAATTCAAACTGTTTTAGTTTGGTAATCTGATCTTCATACCATGGCTACGTTTTGGTGTGAAGTTTACTAGAAGTGGCCATGGTCAAGACTGTACGCTCCATAGCCAGCAAGGTCCTAAAAGGCTAGTACTTGCTGAATACAGGCAGCAGCCATAGCACATGGGCAGTTTCCATATTGATATGCAGAAAGAAACATTGTCTGTAGTCATCAATTATGGCTGGAGTGAGTTGTAGGAGGAGGAGACCTATACGATAAATTAAAATGTACGTAGCCAAGGTCATTAGCGATCACCTTAGAGATGCTTGCTTCAATTTTAATACAAGCTCTTTTTGTAGTTTAAATATAAAATTAATAAATATACAAATAATGCATAAAAACGTGAAGAAAACATGCATTTGTGCAATTTTTAACTAGGGAAATTTGTTTATGTTTTGTGCCCTTTATGCCCTATTTGGGAGAATTATCTTGACTGTCTGTTCTGTAGATACCCCTAAAATGAGAGGAAATATCTCCAAAGTTAGGAAAATCCCCTCTGATCAAGGACATGCATTGAGGTCAGTGGCTGGAGAGGCACTGACTAGTATCAGAGCCAGATACACAGGTTACATATTCACAAGTTACGTATTTGATTCTCATTAGCGACCAAAAGTCCTGATTTTATTAAAACGAGTCCTTATGTTGGTTAAGTTATTAAACTATGAGAACTAATGAAAGTGCCATATATAATCTATATAATAAAAGACTAGAGCCTGAACTATTCTCTGAGTACCCGTATGTATCTTCCTATAACGCGCCCCGGCTTATAGTGCGCACCCCCAACCTAGAAGGAAAATTCCTGGAAAAAAAAGAAATACTTACAGTTTGGATGCCCCTCGTCGGTGTATTGCCCGGCGTCTATCGGCGGCCTTGTCCGGTCCGGGGTCCTTCTGCGGCCATCGTGGTGTCCTCCCCGCTGTGTTTTTTCAGCCGATCCCCGCTTCCCGCGCTGTGTTTGAACCACTCCACCGACATATACCGAGCGCAGTACACTCGGGTATACTCGGGCAGGCTCAGCTCCTCTCGTGTAAAGGACGTACAGGATGCACAGGACGTGACCGCAAGCGGAGCCGAGCCTGCCCTACTATACCCGAGTGTACTGCGCTCGGTATATGTCGGCGGAGTGGTTCAAACACAGCGCGGGAAGCGGGTATCGCCGTATATCGCGCACCCACGATTTTGCCCTGATTTTAAGGGCAAAAAAGTACACGGTATACGCCGATAAATACGGTATATAGATTATAATATAATATAACACCTTCATTAGTTCTCATAGTTTACTCATTTAACCAGCATAAGAACTTGTTTTAGCATATGTAAATGGCATTCAAACCACACATGTGAGGTATCACCACGAACGTTAGAGCGAGAACATTAATTTTAGCACTAGACCTCCTCTGTAACTCTAAACATGTAACCTGTAAAAAAAAGTTTAAGCATCACCTATGGAGGTTTTTAAGTACTGGCGTCATCCCACAAGTGTTTGCAATTTTGAAGCATGACATGTTAGGTATTTACTTGGCGTAACAAAAAAATCGGGTTAACTTTAGTGTTTTTTTTTTTTAATTCATGAAATGCATTTGACAAATTGCTGCGCAAATACCATGTGACATAAAAAATTGCAACAACCATCATTTTATTCCCTAGGGTGTCTGCTAAATAAATATATATAATGATTGGGGGTTCTGAGTAATTTTCGAGCAAAAAAAATATGATTTTTACATGTAGGAAAGAAGTGTCAGAATTGGCCTGGCTGGTAAGTGGTTACTTACCATAAGTAAGTAATGTACAAATAATTAGTATATATTTGTTTTTAAGGTAATTTACTATATTTTCAAAAACTGTACTCAAGCAGGTGGCTTAATTACTGAAGTTTAAAGTTATAACTTCAAACCAGTAATTTCACAGTAAATAGATAAATAATTAGATATTATGATATAGCATAATAATATATTATTTAGCTTGATTAAAAATGGGCCTCAATAAAAAAAGTGCTGCCAGCTTAATATTGATGACTGATCACATATAAGATTAGTTGGGATATTCTGAAATATATTTTTCCACTTGGGGTCTGTTAGATGACTGTTTAGTTTTCTTCCCTATTAGTAACAGGATAAGCAAGGGCCTTTACGTATTAAAGCGATGGTCAATCCAACTGAGTGTATATCAATATTCTTTATTATTTATTTGATTTACCCTCCAAAAGTCAAAAGAGGACTGATGGAATGGAAGATAGGCGGCCCTGATCAAAACGATGATGGTGCTAACAATATTATTTTTTTTGGGGGGGGGGGGTCTTAAGTACCCACAAGCACCCACCTGGCTCTGCCTCTGGATAGGTGCAAGCTATTTTATTAGCAGATAAGGAAAGTTAACCTAGTAAGTGATTATAATGTCCAAAATGTGGGTCCTGCATTGTAAAGGCAATTGTATTAACTGTTTATAAGCCCTGTGATGATGTAGAGTCCTGCATGGATGAAAGTATTATTGGGCTGCACAAATAAATGTTGCCAATATTTCTTCGCCTATAGCAGCAGCTGCCATTATCTTTAAAGCATCAAAGGTACGCTTTGTACGTTGATTTTTTAGCATGGACTGGTATCATGTATTCTACATACTTCCAATGTATCCTTGCTTCGGGTACACATGTATACTTTGTATGGAACCCTAAAGCCTGTAGACAGATTTTCCAATTGTAAGTATCATACTATAGACATAACAGGAGATATGCTGATTGAATATTTAAATTATGCTTTCCTATGATAAATGTGCAATGTTATATAAATGTGTTCTTTTTTGGAGATATATTTTCATAAAGATACTTATAAATATTTTATATGTATATTTTTGTATGTGTGCATGTGGACATATTCATATTCACACACTGGCATAAATTCTGCATAAATTCTGCACGTGTAGATATGGCAACATATTACTACATCGTGTAGTGGATATAAGTTCTTATCAGACTCAGGTTCCTTGTGCACCATATTATTGTTTTTACATGTTTCATTTTACCAAGTTTTTTTATCATCCTTGTATTTGCACTATATTTGCGTAATGTTTTCGCAAGACCGGAACTCGCTGACTAGGACTCATCCTACTGCAATATATGCCTGATTTTATGCTCCCTTTGTGAGTAATATTTTTTCCTCTCTATTAAAATGACTCTTATTGCTACACTTAGTGTAGTGTAGTGTCTCCTTTCTCCGTATAGCTATACAGAGTTACTTCTTGCCTCTAAACTGAGCTGACACAAAAGTGAGCCACATCACATACGGCCTTGTTTAATGGACTTTTCCTGTTTATGGACATACTGCATAATGTGAACCTCTACCCCCTCTTGGTACCCTATTTAGAGCCACTCATTTACCTGTGTCTATCATGTATTTTATAGGCTCCACAGGTCAGCAAGATACAGTGCAATGAACATGAAATGAACCACTTCCTGAGCCTCCGCACAACGATATATGTCGGCAGAATGGCACGCGCAGGCAAATGGGCGTACCTGTACGTCCCTTTTAATTTGTCGACGTGCCTCGGGAGTGTGCTCACGGGTCCTGGGAACCTGGGAACTTGATGTTCCCTGACGGCTCGCGAATGTGAGAGCGAGAGGCAGAACGAGGCGATGCCTATGTAAACAAGCATTTCCCTGTTCTGCCTAGTGACATGACAGCGATCTACTGCTCCCTGTGATCGGTAGCAGATCACGGCCATTAATAGTAAAAAAAACATTAATTATAAAAATGCTAAAAATCGATCCACTTTTTTTTTTTAATTGGGATATTTATTATAGCAAAAAGTACAAAATATTCTGTTTTTTTTTAAGTTGATGCGCTTCTTTTGTTTATAGCGCAAAAAATAAAAACCACAGAGGTGATCAAATACCACTAAAAGAAAACTCTATTTGTGGGACAAAAAAAAGGATGTAAATTTTGTTTGGGTACAGCGTCGCATGACTGCGCAACTGTCAGTTAAGCGATGCAGTGCCGAATCACAAAAAATGGCCCGGTCATTGGGCAGCCAATTCTTCCATGGCTGAAGTCCTTAAGGGCCAATATGTTTACCATTTTGATAAGATAGCCCTGGCTTAATTTTAAATCAGGGCAGACTGGTAGGTTTGTATTTTTATGGGCAGACTGGTAGGTTTGTATTTAGAATTTTCTGGTTCCACAAAGTCAACCTGTATAGAGTAAAATTAAGGTATAATGACCTATATCTCACAAAGTACTCTATTTCAGTACCAGAACCCCCCCCCCTTCAAAAAATACTTGGTAGTTCTAGTTATGCAGTACACAGGAGCACTCCTAAAATTCAAGTGCTAACTTCCAAAGAAGACAATCTCCAGCCATCCATGCCATTTCATGGTAACAGACAGGGTGTGTTTATTCACATGCAGACTTCAATTTTCTATAAGTCACAACTTACAGAAGAATTTTGGGGGGTTCACAGTCTAGAGCAGAAAGAGAGCTCTGTTAATGTAAATGCAGGCAACCTTATGACTTACATTATTTTTTTCCCATGGGGGGTAGTTTTAAGAGATTAATTTACATAGAACCAGGGGAGGGCTGGCAGGGGGGGCAGGGTGGAAATCTCCCCCCTGGGCTGGTGACACTATGCACAGCCACCGGCCGCCACTACCAAATGCTGTTTTTGCAGAGCAGGAATATGCCTGCTGGAGCTCAGTTAACACAGTTCACGGCCGCTGCTCACCTCCCACTGGCGGACTCTGATGTAAGGGGAGGCCTCTGTACGGACTCTGATGTAAGGGGGGCCTCTGTGCAGACTCTTATGTAAGGGGGGCCTCTGTGTGGACTCTGATGTAAGGGGAGGCCTCTGTGCAGACTCTGATGTAAGGGGAGGCCTCTGTATGGACTCTGATGTAAGGGGGGCCTCTGTGCGGACTCTGATGTAAGGGGGGCCACTGTGCGGACTCTGATGTAAGGGGGGCCACTGTGTGGACTGTGATGTAAGGGGGCGTCTGTGCGTACTCTGATGTAAGGGGGCCTCTGTGCGGACTCTTGTGATCATGAAAAATCTTAGACTGTTTTCCTCGATCCATCACTTTTCCACGCTCTATGGGCCACTTGACTGGACTTGCCCCCCAGGCCTAAGGCTGCCAGCCCTCCCCTGCATAGAACTCTAGCAAAATGTTTTTTTTTGTAGTTTAGGCTAAGAAGCAAATAGTTGGAATCATTATCAGGTTTGTATTGCTATCAGGGGTGGACTGACCATTGAGGCACTCGGGCACTGCCCGAGGGCCCCATGCCACTAGGGGGCCCCATCAGGGTTGCCAGGCTCAGTAAAACCAGGGACAGTATGTAAAAATCTGTGTTTTTTTACATCTGTCCCTGATATGTCCGAAACTGACATGCTTTTGATGTGAAAATCCCGAGATTTTATCTGCCCTGCCTCTGCACTGCCTCCTGGCAAGGTGGCCATCTGTAAGCCCGGGGGCCCCATAATCTTCTATTGCCCGGGGGCCCCATGAGTTGTCAGTCCGCCCCTGATTGCTATATATGTTCCCACTGTGAAGATCTACCCTCTCTATATGTTATGCTGACTACCATCATCAGGAGAAATAAAAAGGAAAGGAGATTCCAAAATGTTACAGTGGAACCTTGGATTATGAGCATAATCCTTTCCTGGAAAATGCTTGTAATCCAAAGCACTCAAAGCGAGTTTCCCCATAGAAGTCAATGGAAACAAATATAATTTGTTCCACATTAAATTATATGGCATGCAATACCGTATGTGGCCAGAGGTGGGGGGGAGGAGGCGCCGGAGAGACTCAGAAATACTCTAAGATCGTTTGGTTGCCCTTGGAAACCCCCGGAAAGGCATAGAAACACTCGGGAACGGAGTGTTTCCGAGTATTTCTGAAGGACTCTGGCGCCTGCGGTATTGCACACCGCAGAGGCTTGAATCCTGCTTCTTTTGTGAGACAATGCTTGCAAACCGAGTCAGGATTTAAAAAAAAAATTGCTCGTATTGCGAAACGTTTGTTAACCGCATTACTCGCAATCTGAGGTTTCACTGTACTTCCAATGGGTACACTTGTTTCAGTGCCAGCTGTCAATGGCAGGAATTCCTTTCATGTTTGGATTTCCATTCAATTCCCATGGTGTCTGGTTTTAAGGAGTGTGGGGTGATCTCAATAATGGGGATGCAAACAGAAATAAAAATGAGGATTAAAGTTTTTCCTACTTTTGTCAAAATGTAAATAAAAAAAAGCTGTGGCTGCAATTACAATAAGGTAGTGGGATGTATGACACCATAGATATTAACCATAGTTTCTTATAATTTACTACAAACCTGGAACTGGTATTCCTATACAATTCTACTTGCAGTTGCCAGCCCAGATCTGTTTTCTGTCATCATCCAGCGGCTGAAGGTAATGAGATTGAGTTTAGAAGCACACAGAGTGATGGTTGTCTGTGTCATCTTTCAAGGTTTGTAGAATTTATGCTGGCAAGAGTAAAGATGAAATTTTATGACAATAAATCAATGATAAAGAGTTCAAGAAGCTTCCTATGATAATCTCATTGATCAAAAAGCTTTACCTTTCTCAAACTGTTAAGCAACATCCCCTTATCCTTCCCACATAAATGCACTGTTCATATGTCCAATCAATCTGTATTGACAGCAGCTCTACCAACATGTTGCACCGCAGCTGTTGTGAAGCCACAGGTCCCAGCATGTACTACAAGTACAGGATACTGGCAATGGCAGCGCAAAAACCCCAGAGCTTGTTAAACTAGTAAGTAGGGTTGTCCCGATACCAGTATCGGTATCGGGACCGATACCGAGTATTTGCGGGAGTACTTGTACTCCCGCAAATTCCCCCGATGCCTAAATAGAATACTTAGCCCCCCCACCCCCCCGCCGCCGCCGCCTCTGCCACTTAGTTAATACGGCGGGGAACATTACAGCTTTCATTTGAATAGCTGTAGTGTTTCCCGCTGCGCCGCGTATAGACACTCCCCCTTGCTCGGAATTGTCCAATCCCGAGCAAGGGGGAGTGTCTATACGCGGCGCGGCACACTACAGCTATTCAAATGGGGATATGGGGGACATGGCTGCATATATGGGGGACATGGCTGCATATATGGGGGGGACATGGCTGCATATATGGGGGACATGGCTGCATATATGGGGGGGGGACATGGCTGCAGATATGGGGGACATGGCCGCATATATGGGGGATATGGGGGACATGGCTGCATATATGGGGGGACATGGCTGCATATGTGTGGGGGACATGGCTGCATATGTGGGGGACATGGCTGCATATGTGGTGGGACAGAGCTGCATATGTGGGGGGACATGGCTGCATATGTGTGGGGACATGGCTGCATATGTGTGGGGACATGGCTGCATTTGTGGGGGGACATGGCTGCATTTGTGGGGGGACATGGCTGCATTTGTGGGGAGACATGGCTGCATTTGGGGACACATTTAAAAAAAAGTATCGGTATTCGGTATCGGCGAGTACTTGAAAAAAAGTATCGGTACTTGTACTCGGTCCTAAAAAAGTGGTATCGGGACAACCCTACTAGTAAGTCATTTCTATTTTAACCTCCTGGGCGGTGTTCCCGAGTCAGACTCGGGGTGAGATTTTTGGGCTAGGATCGGTAACCCCGAGTCAGACTCGGGCTCGCCTCGCTGAATCCACAGGCACTTTTTACTTACCTTGTCCCTGGATCCAGCGATGCCACCGCGCTGTGTGAGCGAGCGGGACCTCGCTCGATTCACACAGCGTCCTCCTGTGCCGCCGATCTCCGTTCCCTGCGACGTTACGACGCACGGGGACGGAGAACGGCGCCAAATTTAAAAATGTAAACAAACACATTACATACAGTATACTGTAATCTTATAGATTACAGTACTGTATGTAAAAAAAACACACACCCCTTGTCCCTAGTGGTCTGCCCAGTGTCCTGCATGTCATTTTATATAATAAAAACCTTTTTTTCTCCCTGCAAACTGTAGATTGTCCATAGCAACCAAAAGTGTCCCTTTATGTCAAAAATAGTTTTAGATCAGCTAGAAAACAGCGATAATAAATTATAATCACTTGCAGAATTGTGCGATAGCGATTTGTGGGGAAATTTGTCATAAAAAAAAAAAAATAATGACAACGACAATTCTGCAACTGAGCAAATTTCAGTGATTTTGATTTGATTACATTATTGAATAATTTTTATTATAATTATATTATTATTTGTTATAATTATTTATAGTTATTTATTATATTATAATTTATAATTTTGTTTTTAAAAAAATGTCATACCCGGGATGCCTATTAGAATCTTGTTTGGTCAGATTTAAGTGAGTTATTTCTAAAAATTACAGGCCTACAATATAAAACGCCAAATTTCCTTGCAAATAATGGTACCGCTTTCAGCATGTTTTTTCTGAAAGAATCATACCGCCAGGGAGGTTAAGTAGGTCACATAAAGGGTTTATTCAACAAGCAATGTAGAAGTGTGCAAAGTGGAGCAACACAAATCAGAATTCATGTTACCCTGTTGTGTCCATTATATCAAAGATTGGTACCATTGAGGCATGGACTCCACTAGACCTCTTAAGGTACAGTGCCTTAAATAAGTATTCATACCCCTTGCAATTTTCCACATTTTGTCATGTTACAACCAAAAACGTAAACGCATTTTATTGGGATTTTATGTGATAGACCAACACAAAGTGGCACATAATTGTGACGTGGAAGAAAAATAATAAATGTTTTTCAATTTTTTTTACAAATAAATATCTAAAAAGTCTGGCGTTCATTTGTATTCAGCCCCCTTTACTCTGATACCCCTAACTAAAATCTAGTGGAACTAATTTCCTTCAGAAGCCGCCTAATTAGTAAATGGAGTCCACCTGTGTGTAATTTAATCTCAGTATAAATACAGCTGTTCTGTGAAGCCCTCAAAAGTTTGTTAGAGAACCTGAGTGACCAAACAACATCATGAAGGCCAAGGAACACACTAGACAGGTCAGGGATAAAGTTGTGGAGAAGTGCAAAGCAGGGTTAGGTTCTAAAAAAAATATCCAAAGCTTTGAACATTTCACGGAGCATTGTTTAATCCATCATCCGAAAATGGAAAGAGTACGGCACAACTGCAAACCTACCAAGGCCTGGCTATCCACCTGAACTGACAGGCCTTGCAAGGAGAGCATTAATCAGAGAAGCAGCCAAGAGGCCCATGGTAACTCTGCAGGAGCTGCAGACTTCCACAGTCCAGGTGGGAGAATATGTGCATGTGAACATATCTGGCCTTTATGGAAGAGTGGCAAGAAGAAAGCCATTATTGAAAAAAAAAATAAGAAGTCCTGTTTGCAGTTTGCGAGAAGCCATATACACCCCCCTAAGCTAGTAGGAGCGGTGGAGCAGGGGGGGGGGGGTGTAATTCAGATTTTTTTTTTTTGCACTGACTGTCTTTGAAATTGCCCGGGCCCCTGTTCAAATTCAATCCAGGGACAAAACCGGGGACAGACTTAGTCCGGGGACAGTATCCTCAATCCGGGGACTGTCCCCTGAAACCAGGGATGTCTGGTCACTCTAATATAGGGACATCTAGGCCTAACACACACAGGCAGTCTTGGAGCCATGTATTACTCCATAATCCAGCAGGTATTATTGGATAGTACTTAATGTTAGCTGGGTTGCCTATCTCTATTCATTGGACTTCCTTTCCATACAACATAGTTCATGAAAGTAATGACTACAACATAAGAAAGATACATTGCTGAATGTTTTTGAATGTATGTTATTCTAAAATAACAGTTGACAAGTGAGGGGTTAAGTCCCTTAGGATGACACATTGTCAGGGATTTCATGCAGGTCCCCAGGGCAGTAGCGGATTAGGATTAAGGTCAGATCAAAATCTCACACACCAAGATCTTCTGCAAAGAATTAGTGGCAAATCTTTCAGGCAGTGAAGAACACCAAACAGAAATACATCTTAAGAAAATGCTGCTGTTTATCTGTAAATAGGATTTCACTTGGCTTTAAGTACCCAGCAATAAGCATATACTTTCTATGAAAGGCTGCAATATGCTAATGGATTGCAAGATTGCTGTACATCTGGTTGGATGACCGCAGAGCAAGGCCTGTGCTTACAGTACATGGCAGCTAGTCATGTGCCTAGGTCATATACTGTCCTCTGTATACCTGGCCAGTTGCCAGGGGGCCATCCATAGGTCTACAGGTACCAAAAAGAGCTGGTAAGAGCTGACTTTACTGCTTTCTTTATTAATGATCACTTCTTAAAGCGGTTGTAAACCGCATATATAATTTTTTTTTTTTTTTTTACCTGCAAGGCAAAATGCATAATCAGCTAGTATGCACCGCATAATAGCTGATTATGAAATACTTACCTAAAAACGAGGTGAACAACACTTACCTGGTTCACGCCGAGCGAGATGTCATCTTGCTCCGGCGTGTCTTCCGGGTATCGCCGCTCCAGCGCTGTGATTGGCTGGAGCGGCGCCGCTCCAGCGCTGTGATTGGCTGGAGCGGCGATGACGTCACTCCCGCGCATGCGCGCGGGAGATTTAAAAATCGGCAAGGTCCGGCGGCTGCCGGATCTTCCGCCGTGGATCCCCCCTGCGCATGCGCCGCCCGCATTGCGAGGGGAATATCTCCTAAACCGTACAGGTTTAGGAGATATTCTTTTTACCTACAGGTAAGCCTTGTTATAGGCTTACCTGTAGGTAAAAGTGCAAATTTAAGGTTTACAACCGCTTTAACCGATGTGCGTATATACAGTGGGGGAAATAATTATTTGATCCCCTGCAGATTTTGTAAATGTGCCCACAGTCAACATTTTTCTTCCTCCAAACACGGCGAGTCAAGTTCATGCCAAAGAGCTCAATTGTGGTCTCATTTGATCATAGCACTTCCTCCCATTATTCCCACACCAGCAAATTCCTGCGCACTTTAAATACTCAGTCATGTTCAGATTAACCACTTGCAAAACCACATGTAAAAATCAAAACATTTTTGCTAGAAAATTAATCAGAGCCCCCAAACATTATATATTATTTTTAGCAAACACCCTAGGGAACAAAATGGCGGTCATTGCAACTTTTTTTCTTGCACGGTATTTGCGCAATAATTTTTCAAATGCCTTTTTTGGGGAAAAAAACGGTTTCATGAATTAAAAAATAACAAAACAGTAAAGTTAGCCCAATTTGTTTGTATAATGTGAAAGATGATGTTACGCCGAGTAAATAGATACCTAACATGTCACGCTTTGATATTGCGCACACTCATGGAATGGCACCAAACTTCGGTACTTAAAAATCTACATAGGCGACACTTTAAATTTTTTTACAGGTTACTATTTTAGAGTTACAAAGGAGGTCTAGTGCTAGAATTGTTGCACACACTTTAACGCACGCAACGATACCTCACATGTGGGGTTTGAACAGCGTTTACGTATGTGGGCGGGACTTGAAACAGGGGCGTTTTAAAAAAAAAAAAAAATTATTATTTTATTTTTATTTTACTTCATTTTTTTATTTTTTTTACATTTTTTTTACTTTTTTTTTATGACTTGTATTCCTATTACAAGGAATGTAAACATCCCTTGTAATAGCAATCACTGTGACAGGTCCTCTTTATGGAGAGATGTGGGGTCAATAAGACCCCACATCTCTCCTCCAGGCTTACAAGCATGAGATCGTGAAAAAAAATTCACCGATCTCATGCGACAGCCGCAATTGCGGCTTTGTTTACTTCCGGGTACTCGGGTGTGAAGTCACAATGTCGCTCCCAGGCCTCCGACAGTCATAGAGATGACTGGTGACCATCTGGTCACCAGTCATCTCTATGCTTCCCAGCGAGCGCCGGCCGATTCGTTCTCCAGGCCCCCGATGGCATGGGAGAGCCCGGAGAATCACCGGATGGCGGTGGTGGGGGGGACGTCCCCTCCCGCTGCCTATAAGAACGGTCAATCGGCGGAACTGCCACTTTGATCATTCTTATCGTGCAGAGAATCTCTGGCTGAAGACGGTGATATCTGAATGATGCCTGTAGCTGCAGGCATCATTCAGATATCACCGCACAAAGTCAAGGACATCTTATGACGTCCTTGGTTGTTAAAGCGGAAGTAAACCCATCGATTTGATAGTTTCAAAAGACAGTTAACATTCCCGGCATGCCGGAAATGCTAGCTGTCACATTTGCTTGTGCTCTCATCCAAACTGTCAAACCATCCAATGGCTGGTGTCATAACTGATCACATGTGCAGCATCATGGCAGTTGCAAATTAAACAGAGGCCAAGATGGCAGCTTCCTTGGTTGAAAACGATAGGAGGGTTTACTTCCACTTTAAGTGGTTAAATGAGTAATCAGGAATTTGCATTTCATGTGATTGAATAATTAAAAATTTATTTTACACAATTTATTGTTTTGAAGATTCTCAAATTCTTTAGTAAATTTAGTAAAACACTCGGCTCCCAGAATACAAAGGGAACCAGTGGAACTGCACAGCGCGACTCGCGCATGCGCAGTAGGGAACTGGGCAGTGAAGTCGCAGTGCTTCACTTCTCAATTCCCTTACAGAGGATGGCGACGGGGGAAGTCGAGAGCCGAGCTACCGCTCGGCTTTGGCGGACACGCTGGACAGGTAAGTGTTATTTTTTAAAAGTCAGCAGCTGCTGTATTTGTAGCTGCTGGCTTTTAAAAAAAGAAAATTCAGGTGAACCCCCGCTTTAATACTCTTTAATGATTCTGGCATCAGAAATAGCACTGAAATATCTATATCTAGGTTCCTCTCTACTGGCCTTTATTTAGATAGATTTCCTCTGTATTTATATGTAGACGACCAAGCTGTCCAGCAAACATGACATTGACAGGGTTGGGACATACTATAAGGCCCCGTACACACGACCGAGTTTCTCGGCAGAATTCAGCCAGAAACTCGATCGGAGCTGAATTCTGCCAAGAAACCCGGCGTGTGTACACTTTCGGCTGAGGAAGCCGACGAGTTCCTCGTCGAGCCAAATAGAGAACATGTTCTCTATTTCCTCGTTGTTCAATCAGGAAAGTTGGCTCGCCGAGATCCTCGGCGGCTTAACACAGAACTCGACGAGCAAAACGATGAGTTTTGCCTGTCGAGTTCCTCGGACGTGTGTACGGGGCCTTGCACTGCTTAAAGGGGAGTTCCACCCACAATTTCACTTTTTAAATATAAATACCCCTGTAATACACAAGCTTAATGTATTCTAGTAAAGTTAGTCTGTAAACTAAGGTCCGTTTTGTTAGGTTGTTACAGCATTTAAATAGTTTATAATCTAGAAATAGACCGTGGCCATCTTAAGTGTGGGCATCATGAAGCCAGACTGTATGACTTCCTGGATTTCAGCTTTGCATATCTCGCACATGCTCAGTGCACAAGCAATGTAATAGGTTTCAGTCAGGTTTGCAAGGACTACTGGGAAACATGATGCCTATCCCAGAAACCCTTGCAAATAGCCTAGGCAAATAAGGAGGAGGAAGTAATGAAGGACTACAAAATAAAGGTATTTACAAGCAACAAATTAAATAAAAATTGTCCATTCTGAACACTATGAGATTAGAGCATGCAGCACAGACAAACATAAAAAAATGGGTGGAACTCCACTTTAAGTCCATGAATTCCATGCAATGGTTTAAAGCTTCCTAAAAACAATCACTGCTGCAATTCACAGTAGCTAAATGACTAATCTAGCATTACATGTCTAGATTTTTGGCAGCAAAGAACATATGTAGTAAGACAGTGGAGTTTATTTACTAAAGCTGATGAGCCTGGAAATCATGCTCACTTCTGCATAGAAACCAATCAGCTCCCAGGTTTATTTCCCAAAGCTTAATTGAACAAGCTGAGGTTAAAAGCTGATTGGTTTCTATGCAGAAGTGAGTGTGATTTTGCACTCTCCGGTTTTAGTAAATAAACCCCTTTGTCTAATTTATGGAAAGATAAAAGACACACCTAACATTGAAAGAGAAGATACATATGAAGCCTTATCTTAATCTTTTAGTGGGGAGACCTAAGCAGTTAGTAGAGGGAATATACAGTACAAGTATATGGAGGCAGACAATGATACAGACTTGAATGCGAATGGTTACACTATCAACCAGTGGCGGTTCGTCCATAGAGGGCTCTGGAGCGCCGCCCCCTCTGGCTCTCACCGCCACTGAGTCTAATAACATAGATTCATGCATTGCAACAATCTATATTATTGTCACCGCTGCGCTGTTCAGATGGCCGGACATGAGGCGCAGATCATCTGAATAGCGGCAGCTGGTTGACTGTACGGAAGTGCCTATCAGAGCCAGCGGCTTTGATAGGCTTTCCCAGTACAGCCCTCAGGTCCCCGGAAGCTTATCCTCGGAATGCACGGGGTGTGCGTTCCTTGGATAAGACTGACAGGCGTCTCAGCCAATCAGGTTGGCCGGTTCTGGCTACCGGTAACCTGATTGGCTGAAGCATCATCGAGGGTGGGAGAAGACATCGAGGCGAGGGTCGAGGACGTGGATGGCTGACTCCAGTAAAGGTAAGTGCCGGGTGGGGGGGGGGGAAAGGGGCACAGCGGCGATGAAGGGCACAGTGGGGACAATGGGAACAATTGGCACAGCGGCATGAATGGGCACCATGGCAACAATTAAAGGGCACAGTGGCAACAATTAAAGGGCAAAGTGGCAACAATTAAAGGGCAAAGTGGCAACAATTAAAGGGCACAGTGGCAACAATTAAAGGGCAAAGTGGCAACAATTAAAGGGCACAGTGGTGACAATTGATGTTCGCACAGTGTTAAAAATTGATGTGGGCACAGTGGTAACAATTGATGGCATGGCACAGTGGCTACGTTTGATGGCACAGTGGTGACAATTGATGGCACAGTGGCTGCGTTTGATGGCACAGTGGCTGCGTTTGGCATGGCACAGTGGCGACAATTGATGGCACAGTGGTTGCGTTTGATGGCATGGCACAGTGGTGACAATTGATGGGCACAGTGGTGATAAATGATGGCACAGTGGCTGCGTTACATGGAACAGTGGCTGCATTTGAAGGGATGGCACAGTGGCGACAATTGATGGCACAGTGGCGACAATTGATGGCATGGCACAGTGGCGACAATTGATGGCATGGCACAGTGGCTGCATTTGATGGGCACAGTGTGGCTGCAATTGTTTTTTAGTATTGTTTTTTTGTTTGTTTGCGCCCCCCCAAAAATTTTGAGCACCAGCCGCCACTGCTATCAACCTTCCACTGGAAATGACAATCTAGCTCCTTTCAATATTGGGCTTACTTGTAAACAGTACCTGACAAAAACAATTTAAAAAACAATGCGTATCCTTTTACAATCTACAGAAATCTGCTGTACTATATGATAATACATTTTAAAATACTTAACAAAGGCTGAAATTTAGCACTCCCAGTGCCACTGCTCAACCCTCTGCCCCCTCTTTGAAATAGCATTGAACATTCCAATACTGGTGATGCCACCAGCCTTCCCTGCAACTCCAGTCACCTTCTTTAAGTGCTTTTCCTCCTGTAAGCTTTTCTAAGTATATTTCTCTCTTTATTGATTATCTTTCAGATTCAGAATTTTAGCTGCAAGCCTGATTTCAATTTATTTTTAGCTGGCCTGTGGTTCCTTAAAATAAAGAAATAATTTCTTTGAAGGATATTAATTAACTAAATAAAGTTTTGATGCGAGGAAATGATCACACAATGGTAAAATTCTTCACACATAATATACAACCAGTCACCAGAAATTCTGCTCCTGCAGAAGTAATGGGACCCCCCCATTTGTGGAACTAAATAAGCAGAGATATGCAACAGTAACCCTATGTCTACATTTGTATTTTATATGAGCAGTTTATTGAGAATGTAATTACAGATTGATCTAACAGTCTTTTAAAAGAGAATGGTAGTCTATAATAGAGGGGCACAGCATCACCAAGACAGCCGAGGTGTTGGCAGAAATCTTATAGACTTCCAATATACAGTATGGCACAGATGCAAAACCCCTTATCGAAATATCCACCATGTAGGACAGGGATCCTCAAACTACGGCCCTCCAGCTGTTGCGGAACTACACTTCCCATGAGGCATTGTAAAACTCTGACATTCACAGACATGACTAGGCATGATGGGAATTTTAGTTCCTGAACAACTGGAGGGCCATAGTTTGAAGACCCATGATGTAGGATGTGGCTGGTGGATGAATATAAGATACACCTAGTGTAACAGACCGTAATAGCAAATTTCCATTTAGCAATACAACTAGTTATAGACAACAATATACAGCTGCAGAGCCCAACAACCAACATCAGAATGCACAATATATGGTGCCCTTGGCTGCTCTGAGCATAACTCTCCTATCCATGGTAAACTAATAAAAGCATTTGCATTTGGCTAAGGAATATCTGTACTGGACTACCAAAGACTGGGGGAAAAAGTCTGAAGCCTCATACACACGACCGAGAAACTCGACAGAATCCATCAAGAAACTTGGCAGGAGAGCTTTTTTGCCGAGGAAAACGGTCGTGTGTATGTTTTTCATCGAGGAAACTGTCGAGGAACTCGATGAGAAAAAAAGAGAACAAGTTCTCTTTTTCCTCAACGGGAGTCTCAATTTCCTTGTCGGGCTGGTTTTCGACGAGAAACTCGAGCGTGTGTATGCTAAGAAACCCGCGCTTGCTCAGAATAACGTATGAGACGGGAGTAAAAGTAGCGTTTGTAATGGAGATAACACATTTTTCACGCTGTAACAGACTGAAAAGTGCAAATCGTCTCTTACCAAACTTTTACTTAACACGCAAACACATGAGATTAGCAAAAGCAGCCCCAAGGGTTGTGCCAGTGGAATCGAACTTCCCCTGCCATTGTATGTGTTGTACGTCACCGCGTTTGAGAACGAGGAGATTTTGTCTTGACCGTGTGTACGCAAAGCAAGCTTGACAAGTTCCTCGACAAGCCTAACAAGGAACTCGTCGAGGAAAACGATGTGTCTTTTCCGACGAGTTCCTCGGTCGTGTGTACGAGGCCTGGCTGCCAAACTGTACCCACACAATGGTAGACTCAGGGTGTTGTGTAAGGCCTCGTACACACAATCAGAATTTCTGATGGAAAAAGTCCAACGAAAATTCCGACCGTGTGTCTGCCCTTTTGTATTTTTTTATTTTTGGATATTCCGATGAATTCCATCGGAGTTTACATAGAGAACATGTTCTCTTTTCCTCCGTCGGAATTCCGATGTGAATCTGGTCGGACAAAGGCCTGATCGTGTGTACAGGGCATAACACTTTTGGGATGAGCTCAGAAGCTTTGTAGAGGGGTGTATCTAACTTTTAGGCTGAGCAGTACATTGTTTTCTATATGCTCAAGGATCCACAGCATTGCAGCCATCAGCAGAGCCAAATGTGTTCCAACACAGCACCAGACAAGGATCTGTAGTTCCTTTTGCCTGAATATATACCGGCCTTTCTCAACCAGGTTGCTAGGGGGTCCTTGAGCAATGAACAATTTCTAACAATGTGTTGGCCTGGCCTGCTTTTGAGACATCTGCACCCCATCAACTTTGCCCCTTGGGGGGCCTCTGGGCTCAGTCTCTTGGGCACAAAGTTTTTAAACATTAGGTGAGTTTGTTTCACCGACATATGATACTCTTCTACTCAATGTAGACAGTACAATGTTACATTTTTGTATGTTCAATAATATTTATATGATATCTTGATTCATTCTAGATGTAATATCTGCACATGCCCTGATGAAGAATGCCTAGCATTCGAAACGCGTTGGATAAATGCTACAACCTACCTCCCAATCTTGGTGATGGTACCGTATGCTGGACAGTATTTGCATCATATATGTTCTGTACATTGTGTATAATTATGATAGGCCTGATATTTTTGATATTTTGTATTGTGTAAAATTTTCATTTTTTTGTAATAAATTGATATATTTTTTATATATATTTTGAAGTTTCTTATACGTTGCCTACATAATCCCATTACTTGAGGTTTTTCGAATATTTTCAATGTGTTCCAACACAGCACCAGACAAGGATCTGTAGTTCCCTTTGCCTGTATATATACCGGCCTTTCTCAACCAGGTTACTAGGGGGTCCTTGAGCAATGAACAATTTCTAACAATGTAGCGCTATATTATTAAAAATAATATGGTGCTGTGAGCACTGTGGTAGTTCATTCATTCATCCTGTCAGCATGTATCTGCTTCCTAGTACAAGGTATGAAAAAGCCTATACACTGACAGGTCTGCAAGAGACCTGCATGGCATCAGTGTTCTGCTGATCGCTGGTGCAATGTTACAGGCTCCTGCAACAAAAAATAATAACTGCACATTTTTTTACCTGCAAAAAATTTGCATTTATAATTTTTCCGGAAAAGATAAATTTATCCTCAACCTCCCTGGCGGTATTCCCGAGTCGGGCTTGGGGTGGAATTTCAGTACCATTAGCGGTATCCCCGAGCCAGACTTGTCCCCTGGATCCTGCGATGTCTCCCCGCTGCGTGAGCGAGCTCTGTTCCCTGCGACGCACGGGGGCGGAGATCAGCGCCAAACTCAAAAAAGTAAAAACACACAATACATACAGGCGACATGGCGAAGGTGGAGGTATCCTTTAATTTTGAAAATAATTTTGTCATCACAAAATGATCTGCTTTTTTATTTATTTATTTATTTATCTATATATTTACAACTTAGTGATTATGGTCATGTAACATGAGCTGTAGATGTCATAACTTTGCAGGGGTTCCCTGGGACATAAAAATATGTATTTTTTGAAAATGAAAGCATTGTGAGAACATGCATTTTAATTTTATATAATTTTCTGTAAAGCCCTTGTACAGCAAAGAACAGACTAGGAGAAAAAGAGAAGCGGCACAAGAAGCCAGTCATTTATACCGCACTGCTCAAATTTTAATAAGGGCCACCTTGGCAGGAGGGGAAAGCAGTGTGACAAAAAATTAGCTCATTGGTTTGCTGTAGGGTTGTCCCAATACCACATTTTTAAGACCAAGTACAAGTACCGATACTTATTTTCAAGTACTCTCTGATACCGATTACCGATACTTTTTTTAAATGTCATGTGACAGTTTCTCAAAGCACAATACAGATTAGGTAGCACTGATCTGCAGCACTGATAGGACTAGGTGACACTGATATGCAGCACTGATAGGACTAGGTGACACTGATATGCAGCACTGATAGATGGCTGACTGGCACTGGCAAATGGCACTGATGGCTGGCACTGACAGATGGAACTGATGGCTGGCTGGCACTGGCAGTTGGCACTGACGGCTGGCACTGGCAGGTGGCACCGATGGCTGGCGGGCACTGGCAGGTGGCATTGACGGCTAGCGGGCACTGGTAGGTGGCACTAATGGCTGGCAGATGGCACAGATGGCTGGCTGGCACTGGCAGGTGGCACTGATGGCTCGCAGGGACTGGCAGGTGGCACTGACGGCTGGCACTGGCAGATGGCACTGACAGCTGGTGGCACTGGCAGGTGGCACTGACGGCTAGGGGGCACTGGCAGGTGGCACTGACAGCTGGCGGGCTCTGATAGGTGACATTTATGGACACTGATGGGCTGGCACAAAAATGCCATTAGGGAAGGCAGTCTGCAACGCCCATACTGGTACTCCTTGCACTCGGCCGCATAAAAGCAGCAGCCATCTTGTTACACCTAGCTCAAACTACATGGGCTGGGTGTAACAAGATGTCCGCTGCTGGCATACTATGGCCGAGTGCAGGGTGTACAAAGATGGGCGTCTCTGACGGCAACACGGAGCATCACTTCCGTGACCGAATGTGACGACTCCGGTCGCCCTGAACTCTGCACTCCCTGCCAGCTCGACGCGCCGCCAACCGCCCTGCCTGCCGTTAAAACCTGCTGACTCCGCCAGGTATCAGCTAAGGCATCTAGAGCATTTGTGCGAGTACAAGTACTTGCGCAAATGCTCGGTATCGGTCCCTATACTGATACTAGTATCGGTATCGGGACAACCCCACTTTGCTGCTTATTTTTTCACTCTCCAGTCACAGGGTGGTAGGAGGACAAGACCTGTAAGTGTTACTTGACTGCAGCAAAGAAAATACAGGTCTTCTGCAAAGTGCACAGTCTATTTACCTTTAGTAAATCAACCCCATAGTTGACAAATAGCCATTATGACATATTGATCTTATAGCAGGTAAAACCACTTCTATAAGTATGTATTTTATCTGTGTATGTAGCTGTTGGCCTAAAGTCCAATTTTTAAGAATTGCTCAGTTGAGTAATTGGGCCTGCAGTACCTCATTTGGCCTGAGATACGGGGGCACAGGAAACGAGCCAAAGTGCCCTTGGGCCTTTTCAGCACTCTCTGGCGCCCCGCCCCCCCCCCACCTCTGGCCGCATTCGGTATTGCAAATTATTTTCGTTTCCATTGACTTCAATGGGAAAACTCGCTTTGATATGCGAGTACTTTGGATTACGAGCATACTCTTGGAACGGATTATGCTCGTAATCCAAGGTTCAACTGTATTTGGAAAGATAAAAATGCTGAGTGTATCTTTTGTGTCTGTTCCCTACTGCAGTATTATTTTGGGTGTACTAATAAATATGGGGATAGGAGTTGCCTATCTATAAATTTCCATGTCAGTGTCCAAGGCCACAGTCTCCTGCTAACATGACTTCTAAATAATATAAGATGAGTGTATTTCTAGTATTTCTAGTCTCACCCATACATTTGGGATCTCTTGCTGTTTGAGCCCAAATTACATTTTTTGGACAACCTAAATTAACTGGTTGGATGATTCTTACTTTGGCTCAAAGGAACCACGCAGGAATGTCCCTGAGAGGTCCTGCCTGGGTATAAAGCCAAAAGCGCTGTCAACCTTTTTTTAACAAAGGTCCATTCTTATTGGTAAGCAGACAATTTTACCATACCAAGGTGGTGGGGGCTTTTGTAGATCTTTTTGCACATAGTGATGGATGGTGACTGTATGTTTTTCAACCTGAGTCACATATGAGGAGGACTTTATTTCAACAACTAATCTTTGCAATATTCCTTGGAAATATATGTTTGGACTAATCTTAAAGTGGAGTTCCACCCATAAATATAACATTACATCAGTAGTTTTAAAAAAATGTCATTAGTCCTTTATGAAATTTTTTTTTTTTTTAGATGCCTTCAAAGTGTTGTTGCTAGGCAGAATAGTTAATCTTCCCACTTCCTGCACCTAGGTGCTTAATGCTTCCTAACCTACACCGCACAGACGCCTGGGAATGTAATGGGTGTAACTTTCCAGGAGTCTGTGCACTTCCCAGTCTCAAAGAATCATGTGACTTGGACGGCACAGGTGCTGAAACCTGATCTGACACTGCTTGTGCAGCACTGAGCATGTGCAAGATCTGCAAGGCTGAAATCCAGGAAGTCATACAGTCTGGCTTCATGATGCCCACACTTAAGATGGCCCCAGTCAATTTCTATTTTATAAAGTGTCTAAATGCTGTAACAACCTAACAAAACGGACCTTAGTTTACAGACTAGCTTTACTAGAATACATTAAGCTTGTGTATTACAGGGGTATTTATATTTAAAAAGTGAAATTGTGGCCGGAAATCCGCTTTAACATGTTATATGACATCTATTACGTTTTTCATACTAAAAATTGCTAACTGTTTTCACTCGGTCTATATATGATTATGCAAAAATATGCGATTAATAACTTTACAAGGAAAAGCTGCCTCCTTGCATTCCTGCCACCTGTTGGCTCATGCCCAGGGCTGTCTTAATGCATGGGCACTGTCCAGGGGTCTCAGGTGCATGGGGGCCCCATGATAATCTTGCATTACATCATACTTGCCAACTGTCCCGGGTTTTGCCAGGACAGTCACGCTTTCAACTAAGCTGTCCCGGGGCGGCCATGTCCTGGCCAGCGGCCCATAAACTGTACTCTGCCCTCCTGATCCCAATATTCTGCTCTCCTGACTCCCCCTGTACTGTGCCCTTTGTGTTGATTAGTCTTTGATTTATGTCATGTTTTCTTATTGTTTAAAATCTATTTTATTATGTTTAATTCTATTAACTATTTATACTTTAATTCTTGAGAGTAGGGGTGTAAATTGGGACAGGCTGGTAGGGGCCACCAGTGCATTACTTTGCCAAGGGGCCCATGATGTTATTAAGACGGTCCTGTTCATGCCTGCCTTGCTTAAAGGTAAATCTATCTCTGGATACTTCATAAGCTTTATTAGATAGATCACCTGACATGCAAAGTGGATGTACAAAGATGGGGGAATCCAAATATCAAGTGCATGGCCACCTTAAACTTGAACTCACAGCCTCTCACACTCCTTGTACAGCAGAACTTAAACTGTGGGAGGGAGAAACCGCATAAGAAGTCTATCAGTTGTGCTGCACTGCAAGACTCATGGTGATAGGAGGAGAGAGCTGAGTGACAGCAAGATGAGCTCCTCCCCTATCAGACCGTGCTGTGTAGTGTGGCAGACCTGTGTAAATCTCAGGACACAAGACTGTTTAAACTGACCATTGGTAGGTAAAATAGCTGCTGTATATGTATTTCATCTGTGTATTTAGCTATTTAGCTGGAGTTTGGCTTCAAGGGCAGTAACATTATTTTAATTTTCATTCACACTCTTCAAATACTGACATTCATCAAAATAGATTGACCAGTGGTATCAGTTGGGAATTGCAAGATAAAGAGGAATTTCAATCAGTTTTTCATCAGTCACATCTGCCTATTTGCCGTGCAGAAACAGCTTTTACCAGGAACCTTCATAATCTTAAAATGTTTTGTACATTGAAGATTTCAAACACCAATTGTACTTTCACAGATTGCAGTATATATTGCAGCTTACCAATGCTTAAAGCGGAGCTCCACCCTAAGTAACAACACTATCTTATCCTGATCTGCTCACCACATACATATACAGTACAGACCAAAAGTTTGGACACACCTTCTCATTCAAAGAGTTTTCTTTATTTTCATGACTATGAAAATTGTAGATTCACACTGAAGGCATCAAAACTAAATATAAAAATAAATAAAATATATTTCATATTCTAGGTTCTTCAAAGTAGCCACCTTTTGCTTTGATTACTGCTTGGCACACTCTTGGCATTCTCTTGATGAGCTTCAAGAGGTAGTCACCTGGCGCAGCACTCCATCACTCTCCTCCTTGGTCAAATAGCCCTTACACAGCCTGGAGGTGTGTTTGGGGTCATTGTCCTGTTGAAAAATAAATGATGGTCCAACTAAATGCAAACCGGATGGAATAGCATGCCGCTGCAAGATGCTGTGGTAGCCATGCTGGTTCAGTATGCCTGCCTTCAATTTTGATTAAATCCCCAACAGTGTCACCAGCAAAGCACCCCCACACCATCACACCTCCTCCTCCATGCTTCACGGTGGGAACCAGGCATGTAGAGTCCATCCGTTCACCTTTTCTGCGTCGCACAAAGACACGGGGGTTGGAACCAAAGATCTCAAGTTTGGACTCATCAGACCAAAGCACAGATTTCCACTGGTCAATGTCCATTCCTTGTGTTCTTTAGCCCAAACAAGTCTCTTCTGCTTGTTGCCTTTCTTTAGCAGTGGTTTCCTAGCAGATATTCTACCATGAAGGCCTGATTCACACAGTCTCCTCTTACCAGTTCTAGAGATGTGTCTGCTGCAAAAGGTGGCTACTTTGAAGAACCTAGAATATGAAATATATTTTCAGTTGTTTCACACTTTTTTGTTATGTATAATTCCACATGTGTTAATTCATAGTTTTGATGCCTTCAGTGTGAATCTACAATTTTCATAGTCAGGAAAATAAAGAAAACTCTTTGAATGGGAAGGTGTCCAAACTTTTGGTCTGTACTGTACATATGCCAAGTGAATTCTTTTTTTCTCATTTAACCTCCCTGGCGGTATGATTATTTCAGATTTTGGGTGCTGAAAGCGGTACATTTTGCAAGGAAATTTGGCGTTTTACATTGTAGGCCTGTAATTCTTAGGAATAACTCACTTAAATCTGTCCAAACAAGAGTCTAGTAGACATCTCAGGTATGAAAAAGTTGAAAAAACAAAATCATAAATTATAATATAATAAATAATTATAACAAATAATAATATAATTATAATAAAAATTATTCAATAATGTAATCAACTCAAAATCACTGAAATTTGCTCAGTTGCAGAATTGTCGCTGTCATTACTTTTATTTTTTTATGACGAATTTCCCCACAAATCTCTATCGATCAATTCTGCTACACAATGCCAACAAGCAAAATGGGAAATGCCATGATCAGTTTTTAAAAGTTTATCTTTGCAACAGAAATGGACGGGGGATGTTTTTTGTCACCAAACAAGTGAGTACCTTATTGTAATTGAAATCCCCATTGAATGCACACCAAAAAAAAAAAAAGATTGGCGGCGGAACTTCCGCTTTAAATGTGGTGCCTGCATTCATTTTCTTATGTTCAGGTTTTTTCCCTAGAGGAGTGCCTCACTTTGAGGTTGATTTACTAAAACTGGAGAGTGCAAAATATAGTGTAGCTGTGCATGGTAGCCAATCAGCTTCTAACTTCAGCTTGTTCAATTAAGCTTTGACAAAAAAAACTGGAAGCTGATTGGTTTCTATGCAGAGCTGCACCAGATTTGTCACTCTTCATGTACTAAGGTGACAACACTTACTCACTGGACTGTATCTAAGGAGGGGCACTGTTATCATCCTAGGGCATATGCGTCAAACACAAGGCCCACAGGCCCAATCTAACCCACCAGGCTATTTCATGTGGTTCTTGCACCACTCCCCCCACATTTCCACCCCCACCTTGTCTCAGCAATCAGCAGCAAAGAGGTGAACAGAATTCCTCCTACAGATCCTGCACTTCTCTGTGCAGCTGCAGCACACCCTCATCTCCACCTCCCCTGGTCTCAGCATTTAGTAGGCTCTGGCAGTTGACTCCAGCCCCCCTCTGGTCCTCCTCCAGACCATGTACTTTCCACTTTCCAGCTCTGCCCCCAGCTTTTTTCCGGCAGCAGCAGACGGTAAGTGGGGGGCACTGTGATGTAAGGGCAGGTGGGGTCTCTTGACTTCTGATGGTGGGGGGGGGCTCTTGACATCTGATGTAAGGGGGTGGGGTACTTTGGACATCTAGTCTTACAAATACAACCAGCTGGCCCTTTGAGGGCAACCATAATGCTGATGCAACCCCCTAGGCAGTGGTGTATTTAGGTTTTGTGCTGCCCTAGGCCTGACTAAACTCGTGCCACCCCTAATTTAAATATGATCCACCCCTTCCTGTCAAGGTCACACACCTTCCTGTTTAAGATATAGGTGACCATGCCAGTGTCCCTTATGTCTGCACCATCCCTATCATACCTGCAGCAGTGCTGCCACTTTATGGGGGCGCCAAACCGATTTGTCTTGTGGCCCAGTCCACCTCATATGACTGGCGCTACACTAAAAGTGTAGTGCAAGCCGACGGGGACTCTTTTCATGCTGCCCCCCTAGAAAGTGCTGCCCTATACCTGGGCCAAGATACAGCGTTGCCCCTAGGTTGTCATGGGGTAAGAAGTGTGTTGGGGCTACTTCACATCCCCCTACCGATCTCCATGATATAATTGGTTGTTCTGTAGTTCACAGAGAGAACTGGGAACATTACTAACTGATAACAGTGCAGCAGAGTCAGAGAGAACAGTAAGTTAGGAGCTCACAGGCTTTCTTGCAGGATCAACAGATATTATTTCACAGTTACCAGACAGATATAATAAAACACTTTCAACAATATATAGAAGGGAGCCAATAAGAGAAGTTAATTGTTACATACACAAGCCTGTATTGAGAAATAAAAAACTGGAAGCTGGAGGCTTCCATTGCTGACCTATCTTTTTGAAAGTGCCAGTTTCTTGGCTCACATATCCAGCTGCTTCAATAAACTCTAAATCACTATCAAGAGCAAGTATGCATCCAATCTGTATCTTTTGTTTCAGGTGAGTGAAAATTCTGAAGCCTGAGACAATCAGTATTCTTAGATGAAGGCAGGAAGGTAGTCCAAAAATGTTCTCAGCAAAGTTTTCCTATTAGGTCTCATACACATGAATGGTAAGAGGATGAAACTATGCCCAGTGTAAAATTCCAGGCATTTCCTGAGCTGGGAGAGCTGTGGGAGCCAAATACAGCCCATCATACAAATGAATTCATGGCCTTATTTTTGTAATAGCCGATGCATATGGCATATTTCCCAAATGCAGAAGTTATGCGTTTGGTAGATACGCTGTCGGTGCGTGTGCAGGTAAACACTGACGCACAGAAGGATAGGCACAAGAATACTGTCACATTCAGTCATATAGGCTGTATGCAGCACCTGAGACTCCCCGGGCACCAGGAAAAGCCTGTCATTTTACCATATTTTCAGCCTCTCACTGTCCATATCCATAAGGCCTAAAATGAAAATGTATCCAGAAATTGTATGATTACAAATAATTAGTAAAAGGCATGCACGAGTGAAAACAAAGGCCCAGATTCACGTAGGGAGCGCGTATTTGTGAGCGGGCTTAACGTATCCTATTTATGCTACGCCTCCGCAACTTTGACAGGCAAGTGCAGTATTCACAAAGCAAAGTTGCGGCGGCGTAGCGTAAATAGGCTGGCGTAAGCCCGCCTAATTCAAATATGGAACATGTGGGCGTGTTTTATGTTAATTTCTTGTGACCCCACGTAAATGACGCTTTTTACGAACGGCGCATGCGCCATCCGTGAAAGTATCCCAGTGCGCATGCTCCAAATTAACCCGCAAAAAGCCAATGCTTTCGACGTGAACGTAAATGACGCACAGCCCTATTCGCGAACGACTTACGCAAACGACGAAAAATTTGACGCTGGCCCGACGTCCATACTTAACATTGGCTGCGCCTCATATAGCAGGGGTAACTTTACACCGGAAAAAGCCTAACGTAAACAGCGTATCTGTACTGCGACGGCCGGGCGTACGTTCGTGAATTGGCGTATCTAGCTGATTTACATATTCTAGGCGTAAATCAGCGTACACGCCCCTAGCGGCCAGCGTAAATGTGCAGTTAAGATACGACGGCGTAGGCGACTTACGCTGGTCGTATCTTAGCAAAATTCGGGCGTATCTGATTCTTTGAATCAGGCACCAAGATACGACGCCTCAGACTCAGAGATACGACAGCGTATCTGGAGATACTCTGTCGTATCTCCTACGTGAATCTGGGCCAAAATGTTCAGATGTGCTCTCCCTTCATTTTATTTCTATGTGATGCTTGGCCAGTGTTGTGTGATTAAACTGGCGGGTTAGTTTGGTGATATTTATGCAGTCATGTGAATCTTTTTATAACAATTCTCAAATCTGTTTGGATCCTAAAATTGTTCTGCTGTGTCTATACCCACCTAATCATGAGCCAGCAATGGCTGAACAACCCAGATATCAGTGCCAAAACAAAACTGGGACTCAGGTAAAAGTGAATGATTGAAAATGAGTGCATCACAGTCAGGGGGGGCACAAAGACTCTTGGATCTCCTAATATTAAGAGGAAGCCATAGCAAAAAAATAAACAAGGTTTGTTAACTATAGTAAATTAATAGATGACCGCTCTAGGTGATAGCAATAATAATCCTAAAATTAAAATAACACACATAAAAAAAGACCAGTCCCAACATGTGTTGTGTGCATAAGCGCTCATGCTCAATAAAGGGTTAATCCAAGCTTCTTAGACTTGTACTGAAGCTGGGTGCCCCACATGGATGTGCCCTCACCCTTAGATGTTGACCAACTATCTCTAGTATGGTCAGTTAAGCATGTGGGGAAACCCCTGGAAGGATCCATTGTTGATACCTCATGTAGTGGATGAACCTCACATGGATAGGTAAAAATAACAGAGGGAGAACCTCATAGCGTAAAACAGTTTAAAATGTATTGGTAAAAACAAAAGAATGGAATTACACTCACATTATAGGGTGCCTATCATCCTGGCACCCAGTGTTAAAGCATGCAATTTTTTGTGGAAATTGGCCCGCAAATGCTGAAAGACCACGGCTCGCGGATTGGCTCAATTCCCGGAAGTGGCATAGGCGGACGTGTCGCGATGACATGATCAAGCCTCGACGCGATGCTCCTGATGACAGACCATTGATTGGATGAAACGCGTCGAGGCTTGAACACATCATCGCGACACGTCCGCCTACCCCACTTCCCGGGAAACAAGACGATCCCCGAACAGTGGTCTTTCAGCATTTGCAGGGCAATTTCCCCAAAAATCGCATGCTTTACACACCGGGTGTCAGGAGGCTAGGCACTATAGAATGTGAGTGTAATTCAATTCTTTTGTTTTTACCAATACATTTCAAATGCTTTTACGCTATGAGGTTCTCCCTCTGTTATTTTTACCTATCCATGTCAGGTCCATCCACTACAAGAGGTGCCAACAACTGATCCATCCAGGGGTTTCCCCCACATGCTTAACTGACCATACTAGAGATAGTTGGTCAACATCTAAGAGCAAGTGCACATCCATGTGGGGCACCCAGTTTGAACACAAGTCTAATGCCGCATACACACGATCGGAAATTACTGAATTATGACTCAAACTTGTCTTGCATATACATGGTCACACAAATGTTGGAAATTTTGAACATCGTACAACACTACGACAAGCCGAGAAAAATTAAGTTAAATTATTCCGAGCATGCGTTGAAATGATTCCGAGCATGCGTAGGATTTTTGTGTGTCGTAATTGCATACAGGCGATCGGAATTTCCGACAAGAACTTTTGCTGTCCGAAAAATTGAGAACCAGCTTTCACATTTTTCTTGTCGGAAATTCCGACAGCAAATGTCCGATGGAGCATACACACGGTCGGAATTTCCGACAAAAAGCTCACATCGAACATTTGTTTTCGGAAATTCTGATAGTGTGTACGCGGCATTAGAAGCACGGATTAAACCTTTATTGAGCACGAGCACTTATGCACACAACACATGTTGGGATGGCAAAGGACTTTCTTATGTGTGTTATTTTCTTTTCAGGATTAAGCTACATCATGATCAATGGTTGAATCAGTAGACTATCATAATGTCTGTGGGCGAATTAAGTGGCAGATGACACAGGAAATGCCTGGAATTTTACATCTGCCCCCCTCCCCCCTTTAACAGAGCAGCTTACTATATATTGTCCCTACCATGCTTGAGCCAAATTTGGATAGAAGCCAGTTACAAGTTAATATATCAGAATGTTTTGGGCTGTTGAAACCTGTACAGGGAGAGGACAAACTATTACATACAGAGAGTGTCCCCAGAAGGTTTCAAATCCATGCACAGCTAAGTTGCAAACCACAGCATGGTAAGACAGCTAACTGCTTAACTACTGTGCTGGCTAAATGATCACTACTACAGTGGAATGTTAAGTATTACTCATTGCTTATACAAAATTAAAATAATTACAATCGATAAATGCTATTCCAAAGCTCCAAGTTGCTGTATACAGAAGAACATACAGGGCCAGATTCAGGTAGGAGATACGACGGCGTATCTCCAGATACGACGGCGTATCTCCAGATACGCCGTCGTATCTCTGAGTGTGAGGCGTCGTATCCTGGCGCCTGATTCAAAGAATCAGATACGCCAGAATTTCTCTAAGATACGACCAGCGTAAGTCTCTTACGCCGTCGTATCTTAACTGCATTATTACGCTGGCCGCTAGGGGCATGTACGCTGATTTACGCCTAGAATATGTAAATCAGCTATATACGCCTATTCACGAACGTACGCCCGGCCGTCGCAGTACAGATACGCCGTTTACTTAAGGCTTTTTCCGGCGTAAAGTTACCCCTGCTATATGAGGCGCAGCCAATGTTAAGTATGGACGTCGGGACCGCGTCTAATTTGACGTCGATTACGTCATTTGCGTAAGTCGTTCGCGAATAGGGCTGTGCGTCATTTACATTCACGTCGAAAGCATTGGCTTTTTGCGGGTTAATTTGGAGCATGCGCATTGGGATACTTTCACGGATGGCGCATGCGCCGTTTGGAAAAAGCATCATTTACATGGGGTCACAATAGAGTAACATAAAACACGCCCACATGTTCCATATTTGAATTAGGCAGGGTTACGCCGGCCTATTTACGCTACGCCGCCGCAACTTTGCTTTGTGAATACTGCACTTGCCTGTCAAAGTTGCGGAGGCGTAGCGTAAATAGGATACGTTACGCCCGCATACAAATACGCGCTCCCTACCTGAATCTACCCCACAGTGTGTATTTCTACCATAAGGCACTCCTAAAGAGTATGTGAAGCCATTTTTCAAATGTTAGTTTTGCAATGCATATGAAATTATTAGTACATCTTTGTTGTATGTGTCTTCACATTCTATCTTGAAAACACAATAGGAAGAAAGTGGAAATTTCCACAAAGCAAGGGAAAATCCCCTCCAAGCAGTTGTCACAAGAAAAAGGTGACCCCATTGGAATATCACTTCCTGTACCAAAGTCAATAGTGACCAAGAAAAACCAAGGGGCAATTCTCTCCAGAGTGGACACAGAATGGGAAAACAATGGAAAGGGGGCTTTACATACACTAATTTTGACGCACAAAGGTCAGTTTCAACAATAATCAATAAATCATATTTAGTCATATTTTGTCTTTTAAAATGTTTGCAATTCTATTAAGCTACACTTGTAATTTTCAGACTCCTATCAAACTCAACCTAAATTTCTGGTGTGCAATAACAAATGGGATGGTAAAGTGTACATAAACCTTAACAATATTTATTTATTTTCTTCCTTTTTGGTCTCTTTTTTTGTTTGCTATATGAGTTCCAAAACTGCAATAAATGCCTATTAATCCTGCTAGAAATCATGTGAGCAAATACATTTCTGATTTCCCTGCCTGCACTGCACAGTCCATTAGCATTGTTCCCACTACAGAATGCCTACTATCTGTGTTATAGAGACAAGAGGAGGGGTTCTGTAGCCCTTATTACATGAAGGGTGATAATGCTGCAACACCAGAAAGGTGTTACTGGCAGGATCCCCATGTGAAAGTAAAGGAGAAAAAAAGTCTTACAATTATCCTAGCAATCTTTGAAGCGTGTACACACGATCGGATATTTGATGGAATCTAATCCAATGGATTTTTTCGTCGGAATTCCGATGAAGCTGATTTTTATCAGTCTTGCATACACACTATCAGACTAAATTCCAACCTTGCCAAAATGCGGTGACGTAAAACACTACGACGAGCCGAAAAAAATGAAGTTCAATGCTTCCGAACTTGCGTCGACTTGATTCTGAGCATGCGTGGATTTTTCTCCAATGGAGTTTCACACAGACGATCAGATTTTTCTATCGTTTTTTTAACCATAGGAAAAATGTAAAACATGTTCTATTTTTTAACACCGGTGGAAAAAAGACCGATGGGGCCCACACACGATCGGTTTGTCCAATGAAAACAGTCCATCGGTCTGTTTTCATCGGACAATCCGATCGTGTGTACACAGCTTAAAGGGGTTGTAAAGGTTCGTCTTTTATTTTCTAAATAGGTTCCTTTAAGCTAGTGCATTGTTGGTTCACTTACCGTTTCCTTCCATTTCCCTTCTAAATGTTTTTTTCTTTGTCTGAATTTCTCACTTCCTGTTTCTCCTCAGTAAGCTTTCCACCATCATCTGAGTCATTTAGAACAGCTTACTGAACACCTTACTGAGGAGGAACAGGAAGTGAGAAATTCAGACAAAGAAAACAAAGAAAAAAACATTTAGAAGGGAAATGGAAGGAAAAGGTAAGTGAACCAACAATGCACTAGCTTAAAGTAACCTATTTAGGAAATAAAAAACGAACCTTTACAACCCCTTTAAGACATAACAATATCATGAGTGTAATGACTTTTTAAAGCAGAAAATAAATAACACTGGATTTTTTTTGCCTACAGTTTTGCTTTAACCCTCCTAGCGGTATTCCCGAGTCAGACTCGGGCTCGCCTCGCTGCAGCCACAGACAAAGTTACTTACCTTGTCCCTGGATCCAGCGATGCCACTGCGCTGTGTGAGCGAGCGGGGCCTCGCTCGATTCACACATCGTCCTCCTGTGCAGCCGATCTCCGTTCCCTGCGATGTTACGACGCACGGGAGAGGAGAACGGCGCCAAATTCAAAAACGTAAACAAACACATTACATACAGTATACTGTAATCTTATAGATTACAGTACTGTATGTAAAAAATACACACACCCCTTGTCCCTAGTGGTCTGCCCTGTGTCCTACATGTACTTTTATATAATAAAAACTGTTCTTTCTGCCTGCAAACTGTACATTGTCCATAGCAACCAAAAGTGTCCCTTTATGTCAAAAATGGTTTTAGAGCAGCTAGAAAACAGCGATAATAAATTATAATCACTTGCAGAATTGTGCGATAGCGATTTGTGGGTAAATTTGTCATAAAAAAATAAAAGTAATGACAGCGACAATTCTGCAACTGAGCAAATTTCAGTGATTTTGAGTTGATTACATTATTGAATAATTTTTATTATAATTATATTATTATTTGTTATAATTATTTATAATTATTTATTATATTATAATTTATAATTTTGTTTTTAAAATAATGTCATACCCAGGATGCCTACTAGACTCTTGTTTGGTCAGATTTAAGTGAGTTATTCCTAAGAATTACAGGCCTACAGTATAAAACGCCAAATTTCCTTGCAAATAATGGTACCGCTTTCAGCACCTTTTTTCTGAAATAATCATACCGCCAGGGAGGTTAATTGCAATTTTGTAACCTCAAAAATCCATATAAATAGTAATAATAATGTTACACTTTACTGGTACTACTATTATTATTACTACTACTATAATAATAATAACAACAACATAATTACACTTTACTAGTACTATTATTACTTACTACTACTACAATAATAATAATAATAATAATAATAATACTACACTTTACTAGTACTATTATTACTTACTCCTACTACAATAATAATAATAATACACTTTACTAGTACTATTATTACTTACTACTACTACAATAATAATAATAATAATAATAATAATACTACACTTTATTAGTACTATTATTACTTACTACTACTACTACTACAATAATAATAATAATAATAATAATAATAATAATAATAATAAAAAATTTTTAGTACTATTATTACTTACTACTACTACTACTACAATAATTATAATAATAACCATACACTTTACTAGTACTATTATTACTTACTACTACTACAATAATAATAATAATAATAATAATAATAATAATAATATTAATAATAATAATAATACATTTTACTAGTACTAATATTATTACTATTTCTACAATAATAATAATAATTATAATAATAATAATAATAATAATAATAATAATAACAACAACAGGTTGAACTGTCAGTATTCTATGCCATCTATTATATTGGTGGTGAAGCAGCAGGTTAAACCTTTGTCATTGTCAGACACTGAAGAGACCAAGAAATCACATTTCAGCCCTGGGGTCCCTGAGGAAAGGTTAGCCTTTGCCTTACCCAGAGCAACCAATCAAATTCTAGCTATCATTTTTCCTGTGCAGAAAATGAAAGCATCTATCCAACAATAAACCTCGTGCAAAGAAAACAGGAGCAACCAAAATCTATAGTAAATAGCACAGAGATTATTTGAAAGCTCTTACAATTGACTTTGTTTATTTTACATCATTCTGTTCTCCTACCATGAGGTCTCTTCCTCCACTTTTATCAATAATTCTCAATCACTTCTCTTTGAGATTTTAACTACCATCTCCTGCCATTATCTGGAGTATTTGATAAGTGAACCTGTCCACTATAATGTTAAAAATTATTATTTTGTGCTGCTGTTTATTATATGCACGCTTGACTTCCAGTACCATTTACTAACCACAATACACCTATTAGATGTTAGATATCATGTATCAGAAAGGAAAAATGTATTATATAAAAAAAAATTATGTGTGTGTTTATTTTTTTTTTCTAGTACATTAGCCCCTATTTCCCCCCATATTCTGCTCGCCTATTTACTGCATTCTAGTTTCTTTGGATCATGCTGTTTGTAATATAAGACTATCAGAAATTAGTCTTAATTAAAACATACTTCAATTTGTGAAATGGGACAAACAAGCGACGTGTATTATACTCCAATAACAACATTTACTAAAACTACTGCAGATTATCGCCACTTTCTCGTGTCTCAGATAACTGTTATAAATGAAAAATAAAGCCAATCTCTCTCTCTCTCTCTCTCTCCCTCTCTCTCATATATATATATATATATATATATATATATATATATATATATATATATATATATATATATATATATATATATATATATATATAGATCTATATGTATACATATATATATATATATATATATATATATATATATATATATATATATATATAGATGTGTATATAGATAGATAGATAGATAGATAGATAGATAGATAGATAGATAGATATAGATATAGATAGATAGATAGATAGATAGATAGATAGATAGATAGATAGATAGATATAGATAGATAGATAGATAGATAGATAGATAGATAGATAGATAGATAGATAGATAGATAGATATATCTTTATCTATAGATAGATATATATCTATCTATCTATCTATCTTTCTATATATATATATATATATATATATATATATATATATATATATATATATAACAGTCACACTATTCAGCGTATTCCACTATAAAAACCACCAGATATCAGTAATAATAACATACATAAGATAATATTTCATAGCACCCATACTATGCCTTGTATGAAATATTCTTCATACGGTTGCTGTTGATCTGGGAATTGTATTGCTGTGTTAGCATATGACTGGGAAATTATTTCGATTATATCGTTTTTAATAAAATGAATAAATTATAATCATGAAGTGGTCAGTTTCTGCCTTAAGGAAAAGTCATACTGGACCTGTGATCATATCAAACCAAACCAAACCAAACCAAACACAAATGATACAATGAGGCCGATTTAATAAAGGAATGTAATGTATCCGATCATGTTTTATGAGAACTTTTCACCCATCTTCTATCCATGGTGTCTTGTTCTGACATCCCTATGCACCATACTGAAATAAACAGGTGCCATACCTAAAAAGTATCCAATAAGTTGTTAAATATTTTTTTAATACGAGGCCCTATTGCAAGCAATCGTTACTGTGCTCTATGAAGACAGGAACATAAATTCTATCCTAAATACAATGTCATAAAATTATAACGCTGTACTTTTAAAGATATTGATTACAGGGCTAGAGGAATTCCTGCAATGTATGATGAAGCAGCAAATAGTAATGAGGATATAATAATAATGTTTTTTTTCATCTATATATAACATTAAGTAATGGAAAGAATTGATGACATATCAGACACTCATATATATATATATATATACATACATACATACATACATACATACATACATACATATATATATATATATATATATATATATATATATATATATATATATATATATATATATATATATATATATATATATATATATATATATATATATATATATATATATGAGTGTCTGATATGTCATCAATTCTTTCCATTACTTAATGTTAATGTCATTGAATATAGTTTAGAGGAGCAGTATCTGGTGCCTTGGGAAGAACAGCCTGTGGATCTGGGGCCGCTGTCCATGGTGCTGATCCGGCCGCTGTCCATGGTGGTGATCCGGCCGCTGTCCATGGTGCTGATCCGGCCGGCCGCTGTCCATGGTGCTGATCCGGCCGGCCGCTGTCCATGGTGCTGATCCGGCCGGCCGCTGTCCATGGTGCTGATCCGGCCGGCCGCTGTCCATGGTGCTGAAGGCTGGCTGGTTGGATGGGGTGTACAGCCTCCAGTATATGTTATATGATAAGTGACTGGTGACATGGGACACTATTCCTGCATGTCTGTGCCCGGGAACACAGCTCTAGAATAGATAATACAATCAACTAATTACTACGACTGATGGGAGATTTAGAGACTGTCAGAGAGCCGCAGAAGATACATCAATCTCTGACTTGTGTGGGAAAATGACTGCATAGAAATATCTCCTTATAAATGCATGTCTATCAAGAATACTTATCTACACTGCAATACACTGGGCGATCCTACAGCTATCTCTACAAGCCGGCTAACAGGCAGATCATAACAGCTCTTTACATGTCAATTATAATCTATCGGACAGCTTTAGCTGTATATCTATCTATCTATCTATCTATCTATCTATCTATCTATCTATCTATCTATCTATCTATCTATCTATCTATCTATCTACCAATCAATCATTTTCTACCAATTCACCTCCTTCATTTTTTTTACCTGTTTGCTTGCCTGTGCAATCTATCTATCTATCTATCTATCTATCTATCTATCTATCTATCTATCTATCTATCTCAGATTCTATCTATCTATCTATCTATCTATTTATCTATCTATCTATCTCAGATTCTATCTATTTACCAATCAATCATTTTCTACCAATTCACATCCTTCATTTTTTTTACCTGTTTGCTTGCCTGTGCAATCTATCTATCTATCTATCTATCTATCTATCTATCTATCTATCTATCTATCTATCCATAATTTAGAATCTATCTTCTTATCTATCCCAGTGGCAACTTCATGCATAACTTATATGCTATCTATCTATATAGATAGATATTTGACAGCTACCTATCCTCGTGACAACCCCATACATAACTATATTCTATCTATCTATCTATCAATTCATATATTCACCTCATTCATTTTGTCTCTGATTGCTTGTCTGTGTAATCTATCTATCTATCTATCTATTTATCTATCTATCTATCTATCTATCTATCTATCTATCTATCTATCTATCTATCTATCTATCTATCTATCTATGTATCTATCTATCTATCTATCTATCTATCCATATATTCTCCTCTTTCCTTTTTTTACCTGTTTGCTGGCCTGTGCATTCTATCTATCTATCTATCTATCTATCTATCTATCTATCTATCTATCTATCTATCTATCTATCTATCTATCTATCTACCTATTATCCATAATCTTGAATCTATCTGCTTATCTATACCAGTGGCAACTCGACGCATAACTATAGATATCTATCTATATAGATATTTGACAGCTACTAAATCTATTTACCTATCCTCGTGACAGCCCCATGCATGACTATATTCTATCTATCTATCTATCTATCTATCTATCTATCTATCTATCTATCTATCTATCTATCTATCTATCTATCTATCTATCCTATCGATCAATCCATATATTCCCCTCTTTCATTCCTTTACCTGTTTGCTTGCCTGTGTAATCTATGTATCCATCTATCATTAATCCTTAATCTTTATTCTATCTATTTATATATCCTAATGGCAGCTACACGCATAACTATATGTTATCTATCGATCTATCTTGTTTATGACAGCTACCAAATCAATCTACCTA